>NW_008654893.1:19706-61571 GCF_000695815.1 Acanthisitta chloris
AATTTACAGATTTTTGACATGAAGCATCAGCTTCAAATTGATGAGCTAGAGCTCTGTGCCCCAAAAGTTAATTGGGAGGAAGCTAACCTTTTCTTTTTCCATATCAGGGTCTGTTTTCTTAAGTCTTATTGTTTGTCATAATCTCTTCAGCATCAGAACTCATTTTTTCAATCGGTCACCTGCAGGTAGTAGGGCAATGATTTTGTTGTATGATGATTTATGAGGGTGAACAAAGAATGACTTGTTTTGTGTGGCTTGTATTTCAGAAAATTCAGAAGGCTGCAAGTAACCCAAGTGTGCATACAGAAAACGATGGCTCTGGTGTTTGAAACAAAACAAAACAATTCTTCAATAAATTTATAAGCAAGTGAAACCAAGCCAGCACAGGGTGGATCATAATTTATGTGCCTTTCTGACTGATGATTCATACTCATCCCTGCTGGGTGTATATTTTGGAGAAGAATTGAGAATACCTCAAGCTATTTTCCTTATTTTGCTCACTTCTCATCTGTATTACTAAACATCCCTACTGTGTGTTTTGGTTCTGAGGAGAGGGGCATTCTGTAGCTCTATGTGAATGCCTTGGATGGGGTCCAGCTATCACCACAAGAGTAGGAATAGATTATATTTAATGCCATTTTCTTGTTCTTTTTAACTCCACATTACTCCTGACATTGTTGCACCGGAATTCAGAGAAGCTGTCTGTCTTTTATGTGATGTTACAATGGAAGTCCAGTTAAACTTCTCTTTTTTTCCTCCACTGTAATTTGCCATTTGCTTTCCTTCTCACAACTCATCGGTTTTTCAGAAAGGCTTAGGTAAAAATTTGAACATATTTTGTCATTCCTTTCAGGCCTTTTTCAATGCCAGCTATTCTCATAAATTCTGAGAATTTGGACTTTCTCCAGGAGAATGGTCTGAAGCATTGGAGAAAGTCACTGAAACATCATTTTTCATTTTACACTGACCACAACTGTTCTGCTCTCACCTTTTCTGTGATAGCTGCTCTTCACTGCCCTGAGCCATAGACCTCAAGCTGATAGAGGGAACTGAACTTGCAGAAGAAGGTGAAGACACGGGCTGCCTGCTGCTATCATCAGCTGCAGGGGAAGCTAGGTTGTCCCTGGCTGCAGGCAGCAGATGTTCATGAAGTAACTGCCAAAATAGTGTTTGGGGAAACAATACATGTGTTACTTGGCACCAGAGTATTAGTGAAGCCAATAGGTTGCCCACTTCACTCAACACAGTGACATACAATGAAGTGGAAGATGAGACTGTGCAGTCCCAAAGTCCAGCAGAGAATAAAGACTTAGGAACGATTTCCCAGACCTGTCAATTGTGTATCCTGTGCAAAAGCTGAATGGAAATTATTCCAAGCTAGTGTGGTGCATGTATAATGCATGGAAAAAACCTTAAAGTGGTAGTGTATATGTAAGAATTACCATTTGTCCTCTGGTAAAGAAGAGTGCCCTCTTCCCCCTTCCATAGGCTATGTAACTTCTTACTCTTAAGAACACTTGGCAATCCCAACCATGTTTTATCCAGGTAGTGAGGAAATCGCTCTGGCTCTTTTACTCACATGTGGCATGTCAGAATACGAAGTTGCAACTTGTTTAAGAGCTTCTTCTATCACAACGCTTTTAAAGTGTACTTGGAAGTAAAAGATTGCATTTGCCTTCACTTTTTTAGCACCACTATTAAACTTAAAACTAGAATAAAAGCAAATCGGTTGAGCTGTAATATTTAAAGTGCTAATAAAAGCTGGAAAATTCAGAACTAGGATTTAATGCCCAGGGTGAATACTCCAGAAGTTTCCAAGCACCAGCTAACCGTACATAACAGCTCTGGGGATTTACTTTGTCTCCTAAAGAAAAAAAAAAAGCCTGAATAAGTAAAAGCTGAATAAGTAAAAGTAAATAAAATCTGAGATCTCCATCATATTTTGTTAATACCAAAGAATATCTAGTTTCAGAGTGACACTAAAGGAAATTCATCATCACTGTTCTTTCTGCTGTCTCCATACCTGAAATGACTTCATATCCCTCCTTAGTACAGGCTTGTGAGCCTTTTTTTCTCAGCAGTCAGTTTAGACTTCAGTCAAAGGATTTTTCCTTGATTTTTGTAACTTGTCTTTGTAGCCTTTGGCTGAGGGTAGTGATCATCAGGACAATGGCACCAAAATAAGTGTCATCCTAGGGAAACCCACGTGCCTACCTGACAAACCACTGCCTTTCTGATGCTGCCACAGGAGATTTCTTCTAAAATAGATGTCACATTTCTGTCAGCTGTGGTCACTTGGAACTGTACTGGAGCCCTAGCAATCTCTCACTAGTGTAAATATCTGCTCCTTTAGTAACTATTTTGTGCTTCATATATAGTGAAATGAGAAAAAGATGTTCAAAACAAAGAAACATGCTTTCTTTTCATTTTGACCTGCTGCATCTAAGCAGGGAGGGAGGGGTTGTCTGTGTTAATTCAAAAGAAAGGTATAATTCATTTTGCCTAATGCAAACCATGTAAAAATAATTTCTCCCATCTGTCAGGATGTCTTGTGGGCCAGTGGCTCCATGGGTACTGAGGACTTGGAAGCTGAGGGGGCTTCCCATGGGATTGGCAGGTCAGGGTCTCCCCAGCTGGGACCCATTCCACCACCCCAGACTGGGAAGGGAGCAGCCTGGGGGGCTGCTAGGATGAGTGTAAGGTCAAGCCAGGAAGTCAGTCCAGAGGTCAGGGAACAGGACTGGGTCCAGGTCTGGAGTGGTGGTGCCTGGGGACAGGCAGGGACATGGTTGTGTTGCAGTGGGGGCTGTAGCTCAGGCAAGGTCCAGCCTCAGCTTCAAGGTAGCTGCCAGAGGGAGAGGGTCAGCCCCGGGTGGGACTTCTCTGCAGGGATGCCTGACAGCCTCTCCCAAATGCCACCAGATGGGAGGGTGCAGTCCCTTGCACTTTTCCTGGCAAAATCAGCATTGTTCAGTTTGAGCATGATAGGTGCTTGTAGGCTAAATGCAAAAGACATAGGGAGCAAATGGGGAATTTGAGGGCTGTGTGCAGTTTCATGGCTGTGACCTCACTGGGTTTGTGGCAATGTGGTGGGATAACCCACACAACTGGATGCAGTGGATGCAGTTGAATGAAGGCTCTTTGGGAAGGAACAGCTAGGAAGGGGAGATGCTCTTTATGTGAAAAAGCAGCAGGAGTGTGTTGAGCTCTGCCTTGGAATGGATGGTGAGCCAGATGGTCAGGATTAGTAGGCAAACCAACACAGGTGACATTGTGGTGGGTATCTGTTATAGGTCAGGAAGAAGAATTAGATGAGGCTTTCTTCAAATAACTGGAATAAGACTGATATTCACAAGCCTTGATTCTCACTGGGAACTTTAAACACCCTGTTATCCACTGGGAGGGCAACACAGCAGGACGTAAGCAATCCAGGAGGTTTCTGGAATGTATTGATGGCAAATTTCTTGCACAGGTGATCACAGAATTGACAACAGGAGATGCTCTGTTGGGTCTATCTGATATGACTGGCTTATCCTCCTTCCTCTCTAGTCAGCATCTGGAGCACTGGGTCCAGTTCTGGGATCCTCAGTACAAGAGGCATATGGACACGCTGGAGTTAGTCCAGCAAAGGACCTTGCAAATGATTATGGAGTTGTATCATCTGACGTAAAATGAAGCTGAGAGAACTAGGATTGTTCAGCCTGGACAAGAGAAGATTCAGGTGGGGATCTTATCAACATGTATAAATATTTGCAGGGTGCAACGAAGGATCCATTTTCTTTTCTGTGGTGACAACACACAAGGGACACTAATTGAAATAGAATGAATTCCATTAAAGCATAAGAAAACATTAATTTCCTATAAGGCTGGCAAACACAGGGACAGGTTGCCCAAGTAGGTTGTGGGGTCTCCATCCTTGCAGACATTCGAAACCTGACTGAACCTGCTGAAGGCTGAAGGGCTTCTAAAAGTTGCCACGAATCATAACTTCTTATTCCACCAGTGCCATCTACTGTATATGAACTAGAAACAAACACCTCAGGAAAAATGTTAATTTTCAGAAGTATGGCTTTCTGCCTATTTACTAAATCATCGCATTCTGACTGGAGGAATTACAAAGAACAGATGCTAACTGATACAGCAGCTCACACCCTACCGAGAGAATAATGTGGCAGTCCTTGCTCTACTTGCTAAAATATATTTAAATTTAAAATTTCTCTGTGTTATAATGAACATTCATTTCACTGAATGATCCAATAGAAAAATTGGCTTTAGTTTTTACCCAAATTTCCTGAGGGCTTTAGAACAATAAACACTTTGGCTACACCTATTGGCATTCACTGCACAACAGGGATATGTTCCTCCCATTCTGCTACATTGAGGAGAAAGAATATTATCACCTACATATCTCATTGTTACTTCCATTACAATTGCTCTCTTGTGATGCAATTCAGAAATGAGGCATTTTTCATTAATGTAGTTTACCATGGAAACTCATGCAAGATAATATACTTCTGCTGTGACTATTGATAGTAGAGAGGACTTTATTTCTGAGATATGGCTGTTTTTCTGGCTCCGTGTCCCTCTGTCATGCCCTTGGCTGCAAATAAGGCTAAAGCAATAGCACTTATATATGTGTAAGTACCTGCATATATGTATATATGTGTGGGTATATGTGCAAGTATACACATGCTTATACACACACATATGTGTATTTAGGTGTATGTGGTATGGGGCAGGTTATGCTACCTTGATCTTCCAGAACAGACAAGGTCTGGAACTGTTCACTCCTCATGTTGGGGGAAGCTCACAGGGACCGTGATGTTCCCGCTCTGTCCTGTGGAAGAGTTAGCAAAACTCAGTCCCTTCAGCCTGACATAGGAGTGCTGGAGTGTAGGTAAGGGTCACTTCTTAGGTGCTCCAGGAAAATTGCAGTTTTGATTTGATTGAAAATGCTTGTGAAATGGAGCTTCTGAAAAGTGAAAATGCTTTGTTATGTAAAAATTGCTTTATTATCTTAGGTCCTTTTTTCACTACTTTCTACTCCAGTGAAGGAAATTAAAAAAAAATAAATCTTGGAATCTACTACAAATGCCTTTTTTTTGGTCTTCTTTTGGGCTTTTTTTTGTTTGGTGTTCCCCCCTCCCCCCCACCCCCACTGATTTGCCAAGCATTTCTCTTGGGCTTTTAAAGTATCTGCATAAGGCTAAATTTTGAGTGAGTTTGACCTGAATTGGGCTTGGCTAATAGGGCCTAACATAATGTATCCTCAACCTTAACTTTGCTGTGGTTAGCATGTCAAGTTAGATGACTTAATCCTATTGGATCTTATTGTTTGTATTTCATTTTAGGCGAGACCTTATATTAGCATGTTTTTCTCCATCTACACTGGGGAAAAGGTGAAGTTTAAACTGATTCCTTACTAGTGAAACTTGGGCTACCTTTTTACAGGATCGAGAATCTGTAGTGCAGTGGGAATTTAAACATGGAGTTAGTGTAGTTCTTTAATGGCAAACCTGTCCTTTCTATATAACAATTCATACCAGAAGATATCTGAATTTAAAGTAAAATAGGCATAAAAGAGCACCAATGTCATATTTCATTAGCTAATGGATAACAGGCAACTTCTGAGTTTGCTGATTACAGATTAAGTTGTTCAATGAGTAGTTAGACAACAGAAAAATGAAGTACTTGGTGCAGATTTGCGCCCTGCAACCCTTCCATAGGGAGCATGCACACCTCTGCAAGTTTCTGTGCCTACCCCTATAGGGTCTCCCTGTCTCCTTTCTGGTTATCACATACCCAGCACTGTAAATATCTTCTCTATTGCCTTTAATGTTCCCTACAGTACTTAACTGTCACTAATAAAGGAAGTATTTATGAGAATTGTGACAAAATGACAATTTATGATGATAAAAGTAGGTTTTAAAAACATGACCCATCTGTAATCTAATGCAGGAAAGTGTTTGAAATGGGAGCTCAGAAAGGTGAATGCTGCTTGTATCTCGAGCTGGGTGATGCAGACCTGAAAGTGACAACTTCAAACGTACATCTACTTAAATATTTAATTACTGACTTCTTACGTTATATTAGTCGGGAAACATACATCAGTAATTCCTAAAATAAAAAGCTTAGGAGCAACTGGATGTAACATGATGTATTGCAATGTTTTATTCAGTCAAATTGCAGTTTCAGGACTTGGAACATTCTTTCTCTCCACTTTTCACACAGAAATCATGACCCTTGCTGCGGAGACCAGAGGTTCAGGCTTCGTCATGATACGGTCCCATTGCCAATATGAGCTTGCCCAAATAGTTTGAAACGTAGTTGTTTACTTGTGCCTCTGCTTCTTGATTCTAAAATAAAAGGGGTTGTATTTACTTTACTTGGTGGAATGGCCCCTCACAAAAATGTTTTTTTCTTATTTCTTGGATTTTTCTTTCCTTAAGGAATCTGTAACTTCCTATGCTTTAATTTTGGTTTATTTTAGGTTTCCTGTGCGCTTGCAATGGTCCCTGTGGTGCTTATTCACAAACCTTGTGGGTGAGAATTCTTCCTGTATAATTTGCAATGCAGGAGCATTTTTCTGCCCTCTCCCTTTCATTCTGCTAAGACTCAGCCCCCAGCAGTGGCTGAAGCCTATCCACCCTACATATATGGTAAAGTTTTTCTTTATAGCTGTGCTGGTACCCTGCCATCTTTGGTCTCATAAAAGAAGGCTAACACTGCACTAAAAAGGGGAGTAGGAAAAGAGGAGAAATATATGTTCTCAGACCCAGCCAATTAAAATATATTGCTTCATGTAGCTACAGGATGATGAAAAGAATTCATTTTTTACAAATCACTTTTTTCAGTCTCCTTTTGTGGCCTACATCTTATGCACTCTTGTAATTTCTTTTAATAAAATGATAGTTTAAGTGTCTGGCTTTGTACTGTTTCACATTTTCCCCTTTTTTTCATCCAAACCAGGGATGTTCTCCGGAAATAGAAGAAAATGTTTTCCTAATCCTGTTCCCAAGATTACTCCTGTTTGCAAGGCAATTTATTAGAGGCACTTCTATTCCTCTTCTAATTATCCTATCTCTCACTGGCAATGAATGTCCACATTGAACACAGTTATTGATCAAAGAGATAGTAAAAAAATCTAAACAATGAGTTTATTAATTTGTCTTCTCAGAACAGAAATAATGAAATACATTGGACAAAGTGGATAGTGGTGAAGAGCCTTGAGACTGTGTGACCTCTCCTACAGAGGTGCCCTGACAGAGGTGTATGAGTCAAAAATAAGGCTGTAACATGGACTTAGATGTTGTGGTTTTGACAAGATAGGCAGGATCTTTGTTAATCCATACATTTTTCTCATATAGAAAGGCTGTAATTAATTCAGGCAGGAAAGGGTGAGCAAAGCATCAGGATAAGGGTTATGTAGAGGACAGCAGGGAAATCCACTGCCTATTTTCCTGTCCTGTAGACAGGTCAAAAGACAGACATTATGCATAACCATTTTTTTCAGGAAGCCAAGAAATGTGACATGTTAAAGTATCATTCCATCTCCTTACATATATGAAGGATCATAGGAGATAGGTAAAGGAAGTATCTGACAGGTCATCTAGCTCTCTATCAAACCCCAAACCTTCCTTCTAGAGTCCATGCCCTTCTGTGGGCCAACCATTATGCAAGTTTTTTCTTTGACCCTGATGGCTCCTAAAACCTTGTTCACCTTGGCCTGTACCAAGGGTACTTTGAACTATAAAAAGCATAAGCATATATAAGCTTGTTGATGAAAATTAAACGTAGGATTTCCCAAATTTTCTATATGTAAGTTTTCATTATAGGTATAGCATGAAGGAGTTTAAAAAAAGCAAAGAAGAGGCTCACACCAGCCACTTGTCCCTTATTAATCAGGCTTTGCAGGAACACATGAACTGGAGTCTGTTTTTAATTTTCATGCCTTGCATACATTTCCTGTAACTCTGTTGGGTTTTTAGCAAGAAACAGCAGAAAGCTGGAAGCTACCAAGGAAAATGACTGTTTTCAAAGTCACGGCCTCCAAGTGACATGAGGGATAGTTCTGGTCAGGTGCATGAGTGCACCAGTAGGCCGTAACTGCCTTGAGCAGCCACGCCTGAGACCCTCACCTATCAGGCTCCTTCCCATGATCCAGCAGCCCCACTTTGACTCAGCCCTGGGCACCCAGCTCTGCCCTGAGCTACACTGCCAGTGTGCCTACTCCCAGCTTTATTTCCTACTGTTCTGACTTGACACCCTGGCTGGACCCCAGTGCTGTTCTTATCTGTGGACCCTCCTACTGGTCCCTGGCTCTGCCCTCTATACTGAGACTGTAGGGGATGGTGCTCATTGGAGAGAGCTTAATCCTTGGGGTGTGCTCAGTTGCTGGCTCAGCTCCCAGCTGGACTACTACTCCCTGACTGCTCCTCTAAGTGTGGCTTTAGGGCTAATCCTCTCATTCTTATCTATGGCATAGCGTGGGCTCCTTTGTTTAGGTCCATTTTCCATCAGTGATGCTGGGTGTAGGAACAAAGACTATTATCTCCATGAGTGCTCCAGGGAAGGCAGCATAATGCTGGTCAATATATAACAGCTTGTGAATATATTCTGAGAAATATGAGCAACCAAGTGGAGTGTTTGCCATGTGTTTTCTAAATATCTGGTGGTTTTTATTGATTTCTGTAAGTTTGTGCCTGGGTCATCAACTGAAAGCACAGAATCTAGACAGGTTACAGAGATTTCCTCATATCAGTATCTTGATTTTCAAGAGAATATCTTTTCATCTCTCTAAAGAAACAGGCCCATGATCATCTTCGTCTTAAATCAGACTACCAGGGTGTTTCTGTGAAGGTGACTGTTATTAGCTCCGTGACAGTTTTTTCTTTGATGTAACTGAAGCATAACATTAATGAGTTTTCTAGGCTGAGCTGATTTCTTAGGAACTGTTTTTCCTAAACATCACCTTTATCATATAAAGGATCAAACAGAAGACAGGCAGCTCAGAGATGAATTGCTCTCTGTGAAATACTCTGCACTTGGCTAAGGCTGGCTCAGATCTCACTGAACCCAGGAGTTTCTCTATGAAACAGCCCAGCAGAACCCATAGGTGGAATGATGGTCCAGATTTCCAAGAGTCAGCATGACAGCAGCGGTGGAAGCAATATGTGTAATTCTCCGACGGTCATTTCCCTGGCTGAAAATAGTCTTTTAGTTGCATTACCAAATTTCATTTTGTGTAGCTTTGTGTGTACGGGAGGCATTACCTTCCAAATGAGTAGTATTTAGTGGGTTATCACTTCAACCCCCCAAAGAGGTAGTCTGAATTTAAGAAATCAGCAGCTGCCTATAGATTTTTCATTTCTTCTCTTGGATTTTCAATTATGGCTTTTGTTTAATAATTTGTAGTGCAGGAAGGTGTTTGTTTTGTTTTATTTCTTTCATTTTAACTAATTTATGTTTTGGTATTTCTTTTGTATGGTAAGTGTACCAAGACAGTACAAACTGTAAGAATGATAGCATCATGTAACCAATAAGCATGCCTCTTCAGTTCCTGAGAATAGCTTATTTCAAAGGAAGGAAGGAGGAAAGGAGAAGGTTGTGATATATTCTCATCTTCCTGCTACCTGGTGTTCCCATTTCCCATGTAAGTGGTCTGAACTCAGGGATGTGACTTTGGGACACTTGCAGGAAGAGTGCTAACTGTCTTATCTGCCTGATATGATCAAGTACTGCCTTTACTAGGGGAAGGGAGGTGGGAGGAAGTTAGCATTAGGTAAGTGCAGATAGATTGAATTTGTCCTCAAGGTCGTGCCCTGCACAGTAGCTTAGAGACAAGATTTGGTTTCTTCTGTTATAGATGCTCCAGTTTATGAAATACACTTTGACCTGAATTCAAGCCCTTGCTCCAATTTTTATTTAGAGTATTGCTGAAGATGCTCAGGTTCATTATCCTCTTCAGCACCTCTTATAACTAATTTGGATTGCCATGTCTAATCCTGTTTCTTTCTTGTTTTGAAACAGCTTGCTCTTCTAGTAGAGCTTCTCTGAAAAACATCTGGGCATAGACAGGCCACCTCAAGACTGTCAGAGCCTTGTGAAATGTGAGTGTTACAGCATTTCATATTTCAGTGTTCCAGTCCCTCTGGAAGTTTATTTCTTAGGCCTATAGTCCTTGGTGTGCAAGTTTTTAATATAATAAGTGGTGCTTTATGACAAACCTGAATAATTACAGATCTTGGAAAAATGTGCATTGCCCATAATGAATCTTCTCATGTTTCATGATCATTAATTACTTGCTAAATTCCCAAGGGTCTAGCTAAGAAAATACTTAACTGACTGGTAATGCAGTGGCCAGCATAAAATTCATTACTGCTTAAGCATAACACATTGATCTCCAGGGTATTCCATGAATAGTATACGTCTTCAACATGTTTTTCAAAGAGGCTACACAATGGCTTGGTGAAGCAATTAATTTACCATTTATGTTTCATACCAGAGCAGAATGTTTTCATATCATATTTTTGTAAATGGGAGTGCATAATTTAGGCTTGGATCTATTGTTAGGATTTAATGATCAAAACAAAGCAAAAGCTCCACAGCCCCAGACACCTGTCTATTTCTTTTAATGTTTGATATATCTTAACATCAATGCATCAATGTATATTATGAATAGATGAATGAATAAATTAAGAAAACATACTGTCTGCTCTTCTGTAGCTCATATTTATTGCAATGATTTATCTGATCTCCATAAAGTGCTGGTTGCTGTTGCTGAAAATATTAATTCTTCACAGAATGAAACATTCATCTGTTATCATAGCTCCAGGCAGTTTTTTTCATATCTGAATGCCAGCAAGATGCACATGAATTATTTTATATATGGGAACACATACCAGAGTCCAGTTTTAAGAATGCTTTTTGCACTCTGTTATTTTAGCATAGGTTATATGGCACATTTTCTATTGAAATTTTGACTTCTGCACCAAAGCATTATTTTTGTTGTTACTTATCTAATATACTGGAGATTAATTCATGCTTTTTTTAATTCACATTACAGATTTTAATTGCCAGTTGTTAGCTGGTAAGGTATCTCAGCATGCTAAAAAAGTCCTAGGAGTGTAGTTCAATTATCAGGGCTATTGAGCATGTCAGAAATTACAAGGGGATATGAGAGTTTTATGGTTCTGGATCTCAATGTGACAGGTAATAAAGTTGTTTCCGGGACAGTATAACCTCTCACAACAAGCCAAGTGTACTGGTATTGTGTAATTGCTGTAATGGAGAAATTTTTATTGTCTTTTTCTTTTGCATTGCTCTGACTGTGTCAGCTATTAGTTTGACATTGTGAATATTCACATACCATCAAGTGTCTGGACTTCTAAAATATACATTGCACAGCTGCACAAGGACATGGAATAACACCCATTTTTCACATTGCATGATAAATGTGAAAATGCATACAATAATGTACAGAAACCATTACTCTGATTGTCATGAATATGCCTGGAAACAGGGAAAACCTAGGAGAGAACTTATTCATGATACTGTTGGGACCAAAACGATATTTCATTAGAGACTGCTTCAAAGTTCTTCTTATCTATTAAGGAGACTTAAATTACATGGCATGAGCTACTTACCAGCTGCTCTATAATGCTATGCAAGGTTTTTGATTGCTTGGAGAAGCAATGCTCTACACCATATTAAGTTACTTGTGATTTTATGCTAAGTTCTGCAATCTGGTACTGTCACTTGTGTTAATGCATTAACAGTTTGAATATTTATGTAGGCTCATGCAGCTGTGATTTTTGTTTTTGTTTGTTTTTGGTTTTTTATTGGTTTTTTTTAATATGACAAATAAAGCACACTCCTGTAAAACTGCATTAACTGTGAGGTAATGATACTTCGTACTCTGCTGAAAATCTACCCCCACACTAGGTAACTTAAGAGCTCTCCTTCAACCATATGTAATTTAATAGCTAGCATCAGGTGACTTTCTCTAAGGGGAACAGAATTAGTTGCCTGTCTAATGAATAACTGGGATAAGCTTTACATATTTCATTGCAAATAAAATGCTGTTTAAACACTGCAGTACCAAAACAGGGTGAGTCATCACCTGGGCCATGTACATAGATACTGTGTCCCTCTCTGGTTTAGTTTTGTTTCCAGGCTTTACCAAAAGAAGTTGATGATGATCTTGTCCTATTTTTGTACCTGCAAGATTTTGGTGCTTGTAGGAGCTAGTGGAACATTAGCACAACATTAATAGGCATTGCAAATAATTGCCAAGTCTGTTTTTGCAGCCCAGGCTATAGCACAGACTGCTTTGGCCATAACACTTTCCTAACCACTATATGCCTCACTGACAGATCACCCTTTGAGTGCATGAGTGAGATCTGGACAGAACTGATGGACAAAAGCTGCATCGGCAAGAAAAAATTTCTCCTTGCAGTAAGAGACAAATATTTTATAGACTTCTTTTACATCCACATCATCAAAGCCAGAACATAGGTCATGATCAAGACCATGAATCTCTGTGTATAATTATCTTTCATATTTTATTTTCCTCTTTGAAGTGTGAGTTTTTATGTGCCTTTTTTTTATGCTGCTAGCCCATTGGTGCCACTATAAGTATCTTACTGCAAACTGAGGACACTTCAGACAAGAAGAAGCCACCTCACTATATTCACAACCAGTTCCTCTGAAATTGATGGGCTTTTCTTTATTTTAGTTTTATGCACTATCTGAAACTAGCTTGTATGAACATGCCCAAGCACAAACAAATATTTGGGTGTGATTCTGACCATTTGAAGGCAAAGCTTTACCTGCTCGGGATGCTGTGAAAGCCAAAGTGTTTCTGTGAAGCACTACCATCTGACAACATCTCCCAGTGCTGTTTGGCATTGTTTGCATGAGTTAACAGAGTAGGTTTTGGCTCATTATGTGGCTTCATTTATTCCATACGTAACAGGTTAGAGCAGTGCACCTTGTAAAAAAGGATACTAAGCTCAAGTAAGATGTGACATGCACTATCTTCACCTTTGTACCATATTTTGGCCATTGCTTGTCCTCATAAGGCAGCTTGAGGAGACATTAAGGGTCAAGAAATTCCATTTAGGGCAAACATGGTGTCAGATACCCTAGCTTTTCCTATTATTTGTATCTTACCCTTTTTTTTTGAATGCCTGGACAGCATAAGGCATAGACCCAGTATCTGCCATTAACTATCTGCCTTCCATTCCCACTACGGATACTCCTGGAGGAAATTGTTCATGCTTTTGCCTGAAATCTGGGTCATTAGTTTACAATGTGCTGGTATTTTCTGTGCCTGCAATATTGTCAATTTTTTGTGTTATTTAATTTCATATTATTATGTTGGACAAAGCAATTTCAAATATTACACAAGACTCTGAAAGTCAAAATGCCAGCATTAATAGCTCTGAGCTGGATTGTTGTTTATATGAAGAAAAATCTTTTCAAAGAGGGAAGAAACAAGGAGAGTTTTCAGGCATGAACCTTCAGCTACATTGTTTCACTGAAATGTAGGATGGGGAGACCATTTGTGGTGCCCTTGTGAGATCTGGTCTCCACAAATCCAACTGACTGTGAGATCACCATGGGCTGGAGCTTTCCATGCTGAAACTTGGCATCAGTACTAATTTCCTGACACGTTGCCTTTCTTTTCTGAAACTAAGCCACTCTGCTGTTATCTCTGGTCTTTGAGTGGTAAAGTTTGATTGTTTGACTCAACCAAATAATGTTGCAGTGAATAATCAGAGTTCTATGGAGATGCTGACAAGGTCAGGCGGAAAATACAGGTTAGATCAGATCCCTTAGTCTCAAAGTATGCTTCAATCTTAAAACTTCCTTATTCACCTACTTCTTTACCACTGCAGAACAACTGGTTGCTGAGGCAATTGGCTAAGACCTTAGTACTTGCATGCCAAAGGGAATTATAATCTTGGTGGTTTATTTTCATTAAGATGACTACTGGATGTAAGAAACTGAATTAAATTTCTAGCATAGAAGAAGAAAGAGTGATTTATTTCCTGCATTTGTGTTTGAGAGTTTTTACTGTTTTAGTTTTATGCAGCCTTTCTTTCCCCTATAAATTATTGATTTTGTAGACAAATAACTATTCCACTGCCAGAAGTTAAGTGACTTTGTCTGCCAGGCACATGAGCTGGCCCTCAGCTTGAGATCTGAGATTCACTCAAGTAGAATTTATGCACAATAGAATTGATAGTCTCTTTTTGCATGAATACTTGCCTGTGTGGGTCAAATACCCCGAGAGTAAACTTTGAAATACATGTGTGTGTGTAAACCAAAAAAAATATAAATGATCCCAGTGCCTTGGCTGCTGCCTTTTCCCTTACAACCCTTGCTCCCTGTTAGAGGTTTGGCTGTCTCACTTCAAGTTTCCCAGGGAGAATGCAGGTTGCTGAGCAGAGCCTGCTCTTCACTCTAAGTGTTGCAGGTTGAGTAGCAGTGCTTTGGAGGAGTGGAAAACCCAGAGGGAAAATGAGAAGCAGGAAACTATTAGGGTTAGAGTGACAGGTGGACAAAAACGCAGTGACTCCTCTCATATTGCTCCTGTATTTCAGTAGGATATTGTGCACATTGCAGCTTTCAGTGTGGGTGAATCTGGGTCAGGCAGAAGGGAAAGTGCTCTGTTCAGAATAAGGCTCCTCACTCAAACAGAAAGGAATAGTATTAAGAGCACAGGCTCACTCACACGTATGACAGCTGTGGGTAACCGGGTAGATTTCTGATAAGATAGTTTTATTTTACAGCTCACCTGTCAAGGTGTATGTATAGAGTGAGTAATGTTAGTTGCAAAGATTTTTCAGTGCTCTGAAAGTGAAGTGAGACATGTAGAATAAATCTGGGTACAGATGTACTGCAAGTGAAATGGAAAGCAAAGAGAAAAGGAAAATCTACTCTACATACAGACTGGCTTGGATTGGGACCAAATCTTCAGTGAAAATATAACAACATTGAGGAGTAGAGGAGGTTGTTAAAATCTACCTCCATGTTAGATAAATTAGAGCAGTTTCTAGCTGGTAAAAATTTTCCTTTTAACGATCAGTTTGAATGTGAGAATTTTCTTTTACTTCAACTCATGATCACTTCCAAACTTATAGTTTCATTTTCCCTGCTTTCAGAGCTGTAGCCTACTCAAGGTTTTTGTGACAGCAGCCTCACTTCAAAAGTCCGTCTCCATCTCTCTTGTACCTCTGCTTAACCTCTTATTTAGAATCCATTTAAAACATTATTTTCAAATCTTTTCTGGCTGTGGCACTACTGGGAACCACCATTGTGTTTGGTCCTTGTTCCTGCGTGCTTTCCATGTATTTTCCAGAGTATGGCTCCACAAATGCTGTGGTGATGCACCTTGTGTCTCTTCACACTCATATGGTGAAATTCATGTCGTTTTTGAGGTGCTGCTGCCATTGTTCATATTAGCTCAGATTCCTCTTCATGAGGTACTATCCAAATACTGTAGTTGTGTTTGAACATTTTCCCTCAGATCAGGGTGTGAGTGAGTTCAGTGTGTGCGTCACTGAAAATAAGCTTAAATTCACTTTCTGCTTTACTTCTCAATTGTTTCTTCATGTGCCACTTTAGAGAGTAAATTGGCTCAAACTTGGAAATTATTTGTGTACATGACTCTTACTAATACTCAGTTTTCCATGGTCTTTTTGAAACAACTTTGCCTTTTATTAAATTTCTGATTTTGTTGACAACAAACTGTTATCTTGCCAGATATTAAACCTCTGCAGCTGCCAGAGACTTGAGCTGGATATCAGCATGTGCTCAAAGGGTCACAGGGATCCAAAAATATTTTTCAGCTTGGAAAGCCTACTGAATCACTGGCAGAGGAGGTCAGGAACTCACTTCCTGATTCCTGTGGAAATACCATCATTCCAGCCTGTGGAGCTAAAATAGGGACTACAGATCTAAATTGGTTTTGGTGCCAGATTTTTATTCCTCGGATATTTCTGATAAGCATAATGGTGATATAACCATCTATGATGAGCATCTTGGTGTCGTTGGTTAACATTTCCTCCCACTATGTTGCTGGACCATTTGTCTTCATCCTTATGGTGATGCTTGTGACCTTATAGAAAATAAGAGGACACTTCTGCTACCTTCATCATTGGGAGGACAATTTCTAGCTGACTTTCAATTCTTTTATCAGCTGCCATCATCTATGCTCATTCAATGTTACTTCATATATACTCACCTGAAATTGCCCATTGCTCTCTCATGCTTGATAACACTTCCCTAAGCAACTTCCAATATATCCACCCCCTTGACAGTTCTGCTATACACACTTGATTGAGTCACTTGCATTTAATTTGCTGTATATTGTGGGAGAATTTGAGACAGTATTTATTGCTGCTCAAAGAAGTGGAGTCCAGGAATGAACTCTTAGCAGAGATGGGATTCATCTCATCTAATGATGGCTTTCCAAAACCAGGCATGCAGTCAGACCTAGTTATATGAAGTGTCCTGTACCTTCACTGGCAAGGACTGGAAACAGATGATTTATGTTATCTGCCTTCAGTGACAAACCTACTTCTGTCCTTGCTCAAGTTCTTCTAAACTCATAATGATTTTTCTACAGTACTTTTAGTGTGAATATGCAAACAGCTAATATCTACTAATATCTGCTAATATCTACATGTTCTGGTAAAAACCTACAGTGCTCTGGGTTTTCGAAAAGTTTTTCACTTGGAAAAATACAGTCTAAACTCCTTATTCAGTTGTGACCAAAATCTGTGGAAATAAAAGGAAACTGCACACAAAAGATCAGAAGGTGGTGTTAAATTGTTAAGGAAACTTCCCTGTTTGTCCATGCAGGAGCCACTCTGGCGGTCACTCTTACACCACCTGATCTAGGACTGAAGTGCCTTCACAGCTACACACACAACACTCACACAGCCAGACCAGGTTTCCTTACCAGTTGGACATTAGGTTTACCATAGCAGAGTCTGCACTGAATGTATTTCTCAACAAAATGGACATGGCATAAAAAGAAGAAAGTATATATGGAGATTAAAGGACATGGCTGAAGGAAGGTAAAGGAAGAAAGCAAAATTCCTCTCCCTTGTGTCTTTTGAGATTTCAATATTTAATTAAATATTGAGTATAATAACCTGTAATAACCATATCCTGGGCTAATAAAGTCTTTGGCCTTCAGCCACAGAATCTATTAGTCCAGATTATGCATATTATCTTATAAACAAAAGGTGCCCTCAAGTTATTATAAACAGGTTCTTGAGTGGTTGATTTCCACTATGGAAAAACTAACAAGAATGTGTTCAGCTAAAACCAAAAGCTGCAAGGTAAGCCAGAATGAGTGATATGATTAGACTTTTCAATATGAAAAAGTCCAGGTGGATGTTGTGTTTGTGTATAATGCTTTCAGATGTTCAAAGAAGAGAGTCAAGTATCTGTTTTCAAAGATACTGGAGAACATTTATTCCAGTCAAAATGTTGAACTAATAAGTTGTTGTTTCTGGCCCTATTTCCCTGAAAAACATCCAGGTACTTCTGTGTGTTTGGATTGGCATAGTCTTAGGGTTTGAGGCTTAGTGTACTGTTTAAATAAAGCAGAATGGACACTTGAACTCTCTTTTCTACTTTCTCTGTTTAGTTTGCATATCTCATGATTTAATATGGGTGTGAAAGCATGATAAAATCTTTTCTCTTGAAGTGGTGTATTTCTTGTATATATCAGCATTGTTGAGGTCATCTATTAGCTACAATGGTCATCCCTCCTCAATGTCTTTGTGAGGGCTAGAATTTTTCTAGTCCTGTCTGCTGTAGAACAGATGAATTTGGCTTATTCTTTGTTCAAGTAGTCTGCAATATGTTTTTGAATAATAAATCTACATTTAATGCTCATTACGTAGGAAGAATATTGACTGCTAACAATTTTGTGTCATAAATACTGAGTACCAAGAAATTGCTTCTCTGTGGTGGTATTTGTTTCTAGGTTTAAAAATGTAAAGAAGACAGGAGGAATTACCTAAAAATTCAAACATAATTAAACCACATTACAAAGTAATTTTTCCTTTGATTGCACAACAGGGTATAATCTCATTTCTTTTTGACCCAACATTACTACTGCTAACCAGTAGTCTCAGGCACTGCAAATGTGTGTTGATTCCTCTCCAAATGATGATAGTGGGGTTGAGTGGTTTTAGGTTTCTTTCAAATGTTTAAATATTTGAGATTGAAGCTGTACAGGTTATTCATTTACTTTGCACATGATACAGCACAGCATAGTCGGGAAAAAAAGCAAATTCTTAAAGGCACAAAACCCTCAGTAAATTCCATAAATAGTCAGTGGTTGAAAAAACAATGAATATTTGAGAAAAATCCCTTAGCTATGATATTTAAATACAGTAAATGAAGACTACATTCCACTGAGGCTACACTGTTGCCAGCATAAAAGTGACTTCGGATATAACTTTGCAGGCATATTCTGAGGAACACCTCTCCACCCAGACTTACCTGAATGGGAAAATTCCACACGAAATACTTTGTCTTAGTCTTCAAAACTTTTCCATGTTTACTTATGTGCATTATCTGTAATTCTTTCCAGGTCTGGTATCTGCCTCCTGATGCTGCAGTAACTCTCCCAAATTTTGCACTCTGGCATGGCAATATCACCAGCTACTCTCAGGGTTACTCAAGGATTTCTTGCTAAATATTGAATATGAAAAGTAAATGTAGCATAAGTAACTTAAATCACTTCTTGCAGTCAAAGGCAGATTGTTTTTCACTGTTTTCAATAGTAGAAAGAAACCCAGAAAAATATCCATGTATTTCTCAGTTCTGGAAGCTTGCATTGTCTCATATATTGAGCTACACATCTCCCTTGCTTATAATTCTTAAGCAAAGAAAGCATATTTTGTTCCTACAGGGTTCCCATCTCTCTTCACTGTTGCATACAGCATGTTGGTGTATCTCTTCTGCCATCTGCTCTTTTATAATTTCTCTCTTCATTTTCTTGCCAAATTGATGGAGAACCAAAGTCTTTTTTTTTGTTGACAATTTGAAATAGATTTTTCTAGGGTAATTTTATAGCTCATGCAAATAAGGGACTAATCTGCTTGTCCAACAGCTACAGATAGACCAGCATGTACTGTGCAATCTCTGTGTGTAAGTCCATTAATGATCTCTGTAGCATTCTAGTATATCCATGACTTTGCTTCATGAAACATGCATATTTGTCAGTAAATTTTAAGTTTAGACTTAAAAGTTTTCCATCAGGCAGTTCATAAATCACTGATTGCTAAAAGTATAATCAAAGAAGGCAAGCTCCTTCTCTGACGTGCTCTCTTAAATATCTTGCTGTGGGCTGGTTGCTGTCGGTCAAACCTGTATGGCAGGTAGCAGGATTTCCTGTGCAGAATACAGTAGGCTGTGATTTAGTTCTATGTACAAAGTCAGCCTGTTGGCAAAGGGAAAACTACAGAATTTATCTTCTACCATGACGTAACCTGATTCTATATTCTTCTGTCAGTTTGCAATGTTATTTACTGACTGAAATCACTGCTCCTTGCAGTACTAAGCATTTATTCTGCACAAGCATTTCTGTTTGCCTATGCTAGAATAATTTAGCAAATCTATGAATCCCTGAAAAAAAACCAACTTTGTCAGATTCAGAAAGGGCTATAGGCAGTGCAAATTCCACTCCCAGCATCAAATTCTCAATTACAGGTGCTGCAAGGCTCACCTTGGCCAAACTTATGTCCATATGAGTGCTCTCAGTGCTGGCTCATTTTGTACTGGCACAATTCTGTTAAACATGTGGGAAACCTGTATGGAAAAACTTGTACCCTGGGCTACAGTCTGAATAAACTCTTTGTTACACACCTGTATACCAAGTGACATGATGGATAAACCTCTCCTTGTGTGGTAGCAGAGAACTGAGCTGTAACATCAAGCTATCACACTTCTTAGCTCGAGGACCCTATATATTTGGTGCAGTTAACTGGAGGTTCCCAGGTCTGGCAGAAATCTTGCATGAGCATCTGCTGATGATACTGTACCCGATGTGATCTCCTCATCCCCTGGTATGTGATGGTGCTCTCTGCCATGCCTGCACACTGCAGCAGGAGAACATCACCCAAGGAATGGCTTCTCTGCAGCTCCCACAGACTTTTCATGCTTTTTTTCCAGGCACAGGTCAAAGTGCCTCTCGTGGTCCATGCAATTTAATTTTGCTTATGGTTGTGAGGTACTTCCAAGTAAAAAATGGATTGAAATCAAATATGGAAGAACTTCAAGCAGCAGGTTTTTGCTATAAGTACTCTAAAACACAGATCTGACTTCTATTTGAACTTAGAGCTTTCTGGGAAAAAAGTGGTTGGAGAAGATTATTTTTATGTGGTCACATTAGTGATTTTTATTTTTGTTGCCTTCCGAAAGTGGGTTATGTTTAGTCTAGGTTTAGGAGTAATAGGTTGTAATATGTCATAAGTATCACTGAGTTTAAGTGGATAAAACCAAGTGTAGTATTTACCCTGGAACATGAGGGATGTCTCCAGATTATAAAAAGCTCCAAGTATTTGCAGAAGGTGAGGTTACACACTCTTAAACAATATTTTGACATCTATCCACTAGAAGATCCTGCAAAATATTACTTGAGCAGGCTGACCCTCCGTGGAGTGGTTGGTATTCCCTGGAGATATAATGGCTACAACTAATCTGTAAGATGACTGAGAAAATTAAATATTGATTTAAAGCTAGGTCTGATGTTGCACAGTGTTATTAAATTCAATTCAATGGTGTTAATTCTACGTTTCACACTTTCTCAGAACACCATTATTTCAGTTTCCCCAGCAACATGATCCTTGGATTCTTTTTACACAGAAAATCTTATAAAAAATATGAGTAAATTGAACATTTATGTGAGCATAGAAAAATATTTTTCTCTTCAAACTGGTCATGTTAGGACTCATTTCTGCTTTGATTTTCTTATCAGATTCACAGTATTATTCCTGACTTTTGTCAGGAATCTGAAAGGCTGCTTGCAGTCCTCCTTCACAGTTTTACACTGTTCATAGACTGTTATGGAGCTATGCTAAATGGGAATTATACTCCTAAACTGATAAAGGTGTTAGTATTATTTTAATATTTAAAAGCTGTGTTTAGGTCTGCTTTCTAGCCTGAAACATTTGGCAGCTGCTAGGTGCCATCACACATCAATGGCAAATCACAGTTTGTTTGGCATCTGTTTGTCTGGTGTGTCCTGTGACCATGGGAGGCACAGGAGTGAGCCCATGGGCCTTGTGTCCTTCTCAAAGTCAGGCCCAAATGCCATGAAAGGGCCAATTCTGTTTTACAATTATCCCACTGTACATCAGACTAACTGGATCATAAGTAATACTTCAGCCTACTGCCTTTAATATCTGCCAGTGTGAGTGGGGGACTGGCAACCCAAGGAACAGTGCTCATTTAGGGAGCTGCTGGTGGCTTCTGCTTCTCCAGAAAGGAGTGTGAAGTGAAAGTCCTGAGGAAAAGCTCTGCCTTCTTTCCTTGGCTGTGTCCATGCTGCTGAAGGTGACCCTGCTGTGATCCTCAAATGCAATAATTATCAGAACTGCTTTTTCCAGTTCAAAGAAACCAGAGTAACATCGTGGTATTTTTACAGCATGAAGCTAAGAGTGTATTTTGTCAGCATGAGGATCCTGAGAGTGCAAAGCCTGCTGGGGTAGTGATTGAAGGCTGCATTAGATAGAAGGTGGCCAAATCAATGTATGTAATTTTCATATCTACATTTCAGAGTTCTGGGAGAAAATTATTCCTTGAAATGTCCCTGGGCATTGTCATGAAGGCAGTGGTTGCCCAGTGTCCCAAAGCAGAGCTGGGGAGAGGGAGCCACTCACAGATGGTCCCAAGCTCAATGCTTGAATTCCCTCCCTGGAAAGGCAGATGTGATCCTTGTCCTAACAGAGCACCAGGAATTAAATTGAGGTGCTCCCATAGGGTTTTTTCCCTCTTTTCTTATAGAAACAGAAAAAACCCACTTTATTGTGAGGAAAGCCCTAGAATTATCTCAAGTTTCCAATAGTATGTCTATATTGCTTTGATGTTTTTGCTTCCACCAGTGTGGTGAGATTTATATGTTTCTGTAATTCCAAAAGGCAATATAAATTCTGAAAATAGATTTCCAAGTCTCTGAAAGCAATTGTTATCTTGGAAGTGGAGACAACCTTGAATGAAATATAAGTGAGGGACAGAGCGAGGGAGAGAGTGATCTTCATCTTGCAATTCTGCCTTCTGCTGCTGTGTGACCTACAGAGATAAGAGTGAGGTGAGAAAAAAAATTGCATTGTTCTTGCTAAATTAGTCCCAAGATGTTTCTGAGCAAAAATTACTGACTGAACCACATGTTTTGGTAGCGATTAGGTAGTGTTTTGTTTTGACAAATTTTATGTATACTGGGAGCTGAAGTGAGAACGTATGTTTTATGTGTTGTAATAACCTTCTCTTAAAATCTAAGGAATTGGTGTTATATTAAAACACTGTACTTAAAGAGAGAGATAAATATTTAAGAGAGTAGTATTTTAAAGGGGACAGACAAATTAAACTAGCAACCATTAGAAAAACTGTTAAAATATTAAAAGACCCAATTGAACATGTCAGCTGATCTTTTAAACATGGAATGTTAATAAGACCATACTATTATTATGAGTACATGTTATTTTGAGGGTATCTGGGTATAAAGAATCTAGTCATGTAAGCAAAGATGAGGGTATCTGAGTATAAAGAATCTAGTCATGTAAGCAAATGGGTTTTTTAAAACTATCAGAAACTTCTATGAATAAAGATATTCTATAATTAATCTTTAATACAGTACTCACATATTTGCCACTGTTTTTGAAACATAGCTCTCTGGATTCATGGTCATTAATATTTGCATTTTCAGAGGGTTTGTTTGGAAAACCAGATCTCTTAAAGGTTTGTTTTCCATGACAAATTTCCTTTCACCTGATGCAAGTAAATCTGCACTTTTTTTCACCTGGCCTCATCTCTGTCTATCATTCACTTGACAGAGCAGTGGGTTTAACATCCTAGCTCAGCTGTATTATTCTGTAGTTGATGTACCAGAGAGCCATCAGCATGTCCGGCCACACAGAGCTGTCATAAATCTTACTCTGAGCCTGACTGCCCTTCCTAGGGCAGCTCAGCTTCTTAGGTTTATTTCTATGATACTAAAATGCTCAGATATCACTCTTCTTTAAGGAAAATAACCATCCCAAATACAGGTAACTTGCTGGTGATAAACTGTAGCATATATCAAACTATAAGGAATCTTCAGAGAAATAGGTCTCCAGGTGGAAGTCTGCTGGATACCTAGTTTCATCATTTATATACACATATTTCCTGACAATATTTCCCAGTAAATGTATCGGTTTTGTTGGTTGACATGACAGACAAAAACAGGGAAAAGGGAAGACTTCAATTTGCTAATAACTCCATAGATTTTGAAGCTGGAGTTTCTATTTGGCTATGATGAAAGAGCAGGACTCAGTTGTCCCCAGATGGACATCTAGTGCTAGAGCCAAGAAAATGTAGGCTATTTATCATATCTACACAGCACATGTAGATGTAACAGGTAAGATCCAAGGGAAACCTGTGTCCTTTTGGAGATACAGATGCAATGCAGGTGACATATCCTGGAGTATCACAATTGGTGCTTTGGTTGGGCAGCTAAATCAGGCCTCAGCAGTACAGGATTCCTCAAAGTATTTTCTTCTCTCATTCTTGACTGGGAAGCAGTGCTAATGAGACTGAGACTGCTACTTCTTTTCTCTCCCTCTCTTTCTCTCTCTCTCCTTACTAATGGTGCCACTAATGGTGGTTTTAGTCCTGCAGTAATTATTACTCTGACCTGAAGCACAAGCTCATTGAGTGGAGTCAACTGGTAATGACTTTCAGTCACAAGTGATTTGAATGATTTTGAACCAATGACCCAGCTGTTGAGGTGAAAGTTGTTATAATTATTCCTCTGAGCAATTTTATTTCCTCTGAATTAGTTTGTTTTACTATTCTTCTCACAGTATAATAAAAGAAACGAGAGTTGCATGTCTGAAGGCAAGTCTAAATTGATAGTTATTTAATCTCTCCACCTGTGTCTACACATGAAATGGAGATGCTTAAGCTAATGGAGAGCTAAGGTAGTGAATCCATGTACTGCAGCACTACATGCAGCTGAGTACATCCCACTACTGAATGCTAGTGCGTGTGTGTCTAGATCCGCTCTGTAAGTCTTCAAGGAGTTCAGTTGTAATGCTGCCACTTGCTGGTACAGCTCTTTGCTAGTTCAGGTGTCTCTTCACTATGCTCCATTTCACTGTGTAGATGCATTGCCTGTCATGAATCCTGCCCTGCTTTTCAGCCTATTTATTTTAGTAATGTATCAGGTCCTTCTGTGCAAGATGCAGACCTCTCATGTTGCCTGAAACAAGCTCTGACAGCCTGGTATCACCTCATGTCTGGCCAGTTTGGACTGACAAGTTATTTGCCAGCCTGACTGTGGCCATGGTGCTTGTGTGTATGTGTTTGTGGATTTCAGGGATGCTAGTGTTCAAGCACTAGGGACTGCAAATGTGAACTTCCCCTAAGATACGTGTTTTTCAAAGATGGGAAAGACTAGAATTCTGAAGCTGCAGGACTTTCTTCTAAAAATGCATTCTTCTAGAAAGGTTTAGGCAAGATTAACATCCTCAAGTTTGTTTTTTCCCCTTGCCCTTCAACACCTCATAAACTACAGGATATTGTGCATGAACACTACTGCAGAAAGCACTGGCTAAGAGGCACAGGTTGAAAATTTTGTAAATGTTCAGACTTTGCATGCATAGATAGATATTGTTCTTTCCCAGTGACAGGCCATCAGCTTCCATCAGCATTACCTTCTGTTTGGAAGGTATGGCTTCTGTCTGGCTTATGAAATTCTTTTTGACATCCTTTCTGGCTTGTGAAGCTCTACAGCTGCTGGTAATGGATTGTCCTGGCTTTCAGAGAAGTTTTTCATTGTTTGTTGCAATCAGGTTTTAAACCATTAGTGTCAGAAGCTGTCAATGTTCATAGACTTTTTAATTTCAGTAAGTCATGCAGGTTTTTCAGGTAAAGCACTGACTTCTCAAACGTAGACTCAAATGTAATATTCATTCTGTTTAGCTGGAGATGATCTGAAATGATACATCATTGTATTGCTTTGCTTTTTGTTCATTTCAGTAATATCTTTGGGTATAGCTTTGGCTCTTCTTTTTTACAGTTGGGTGAGCAGACTGATGCGTTTAACAAAAAGTGAACTTTAGCTATTTGCCAGTATGAACAATGAGGGTGTTAATGAGGTCAGATCTGCCTTCAATTAAACAGTGGAAGCTCAACAATGGTGTCCAAAAAACCAAGCCAGTGAACCAGGTTTGTAGTTCATGTGAAGAAACCAGTGAATCAGACAAATAAAACAGTATGTGAAACAGAAACTGGAGGCCAGGGTTCTTCCACTGGGGCTGAGAATCATGTTCCCTTTTTCATTCTCCTTGTCCTGCTAAATTTGAGTTTTTTCCTACACAGTGGAACACCTTCAGTGGTAGATATGAGGAACTTTTTGCTGTATATTTCCTCAACTCAAAGTAATCTCTAGTACTTTGGATGAAGCCTGAAGGACATGACACATGGAGTTCCTCTATTGAAGAGGAGGATGGATGTGACCTTTCATTTCCTATGCTAAATTAGTGCCCAGAAAAGGCAGATTAGTTTGAAAATTAATGCCGTAGACTATCTTTGTTTTACTTTTTATCTTTTCTTATATTTTTTCTGTTGTTGTATTGGACTAAAAAGATGCCCTTCATTCAGTCTGCTGCCTTTTGGTACTGGCCTTGGTGTCTTTTCGAAAAGGGTAATTACATTTACACATGTACCTATTCCTGTATAGCACTCTAAGACCGGCTTTCCTGCATACCAGCTTTCTACTTCTGCATAACCCCATCTCTTAAAAATCTTGTATCTTAAATAATTCAACAAACATCAGCAGATCTTTTTGCTGTGAGTGGAGACAGTACACATGTGAAGGCCAAGTGAAACAGGTAACTCACTGAAAGATTACATATGGAAATTTCTACCTACAGAGGATCCACTCAAAATGTGTATGTTTTTAGGATTCTGTTTGAATATCATGTTGTGAAGGACTCTTGGCAGCTATCCACATTCATTTCCAGGTTGAAGGATGGTCTGAAGTGAAGAACATCAAATGCCATAGATTTTACAGACCTTATTCCTGTTGCATGTCTTGCCATGTAGTCTAAGATAGTCTTGAAACCTGTGAAGTCTACAAGTGCAGTCTATGAAATCTGTTGCAGCCCAGAAGTCCATGATAAATGATCCATAAAAAAAAAAAAAAAGAGGTGGTATCTTGACATTACTCAATCTTTACTTAGTCTGTAAGAAATTCCTTTTGTCTTTACGCATTGAGAAAATTCATTTGAATAAATTGGACCGTGTTCATTTTTCAGGTAAATTATGTGGTTCAGGGAATTTTCTATGAGTATTAACAAAAGCAGCTGTTGACTTTTGTTGCCAGTTCATGCAGACTAGAGTCAGTAAATTTCATTATTTTAGGTTATTTTTACCCCTCTCACCAATAGCTTGGAAAAATTTATATTTACTTAATTTACTCCATTACTGTAGCAAAGATGTGGATGTCATAGGAACACATGCAGGTCATCACTGGAAGGGTGGAAGACAGAAGGAGGACTGAAGTGATGAAAGAATTGGACTAAGGAAATTTGAAAGCCAAGAGAAAGGTTGGAGGTAGAGAAGGAAGTGGCAATGATGTTCATGGTAACTTTGCATGCTTTACTTTCATTCAAAATGCTGAGGACTAGCACATTAAACTGTTTTTATTTTATATTACAATCCTACTTTGGGACTTTTTCCATTCTTATATTTATCTAAATGTTTTTTAAAATTAAACTTTTAATATTTTGAGGAAAATATATCAGAAACAATTTATTTAATGTTTTCTCCATGTAAAGTTATTTTACAATTTAATTGTCTCCATGCCTGTGAATTAAATAGGCCAAGATTCTCCCCAGAGGCAATTTTTATTGTGAATCTGATTACCTAATCCATTTTAAATTGGCAGTTTATAGCTGACACTTCATTAAACTGCAACTTCTGCATTATGCTAGAGTTGATGCTTCAAGCTGGTTAGTTGGGACCTGACCCTGTAACCTTGTTTATACAAGTAATATTACAAAGGTATCGTCATTCATTTCATATGTGAGGTATCCAGGTCTGCAGAATACTATATTTTGATTAGTCCAATAATTACCTGTAAATGTTGCTGCTCTTTATTGTGTGTGGCTCTGCTTTTGGTTTTAACTGTGTGATTCTGCACATGTATTAGTCCTTCATTAACAGTCACAATAAATTGTGCAGCTGGAGTGAGATAATTGCATCTGTGGGGCATAGCAAAATGCAAGATAGACATGCCAATTCCCTGAGGTTGTGATTAGTCTATAGGAACCATTCTCCCTTGAGTTTTCTTTTGGAATTAGTGTAAATCTTTATTGCAGGAAAGACTCAGCATAATGAAAAATTCATATTTGCGGTTCAAAAACTTTTTTAAAAGTTATGTGACAGCTGAGGGTGAGGGGGGTAGGGCAAAATAGTTTAACTCCTTACATATTACACTTCCTTGTACCAAAAAGTACAATAAAGAAAGAATTGTTCTAGTGAAACATCTACTGACTTCTGCTAAGGATGCTATGTGCCTATGAATGTGCCTATCCAGACTTAAGAGTCTGGCTACCAACCTGCCACTCAAGTTCCTCCATCTGAAGATGGGAAATTCTCACAGGTAATTAGAGAAGAACAATATTCATTCCCATTTGGTGTCAGTGCAAATGCACAGAAGGAAGTCAGAGCTCTTCTGTATAGTTTCTCTACTGAGACATGTTTCTTACTACAGTGGGATAGGCTGTGACCCTCATGGATGCAGTTTTTATGCAGGAGCTGAGCCATTGATCCAGATAGATTTACAAATTATTTACAGCAATGTAGCTGCCAGTGATGATTGTGTACACAATCATCATTGTGCACAAGTTGAAGTAGGCTGACAGACCAGATTGCATAGAAAGATAATATGAAGATACTTCATAGGTTCAGTTATTCTTCTTGATTTTGTACCTGAAATGCAGATAAATTTGCAGTTAGTTCAGGAGGACAAACAATTTTTGCTGGGATGGTGCTGGCACTACACCATAAAACCAGATTTTTTTTCTGGAATAAAGTTAGAATATCATAGAATATCCTGAGGTGAAAAGGGCCCACAAGTATCCTGACTCCAGACAGGGCAACCTAAAAGTTAAACCATGTATCTAAGTGCATTGTTCAAACACTTCTTGAACACTGACAGGCTTGCAACTATGACCACTTCCCCAGAGAGCTTGTTTAAGTGCTAGACCACCCACTCAGTGAAGAACTTTTTCCCAATATCCAGTCTGAACTTCCCCTGATACAGTTTTAAGCCATTCCTATGCATCTTATCACTGAACACAAGAAAGAAGAGTACAGCATCTCTCTCTCTCCACTCCCCATCATGAGGAAGATGTAAACAGCAATGAGGTCACCCCTCAGTCTCCTCTTTTCTAAGCTGAACAAAGCAGGTATGCTCAGCTGCTTCTCAAGTGGCACCCTCTACACTTTTTGCTGTCTTCTTTGCCCTCCACTGGGCACATTCTAACATTTCTATAGTCTTCTTAAACTGTGGATGCCCAAACTGTGTGCAGTACCTGAGGTAAGGCCACAGCAAAGCTGAGGGACAGTCACTTCTTTTGACTAGATAGATATACTGTGTTTAAGGAATACAGTTTGCCCTTCTGGCCAACCAGAGCAAATAATTGACTCATATAGAGCTTACCATCAAACAAACTCACAATCACAATAGTAATAATCTGTCCACTGTCTTCCATGGTAGTTGTCACCCATCCTTAAATAGCATGAAGCAAGAGTAAGCACGAAGTTAAAACCGATGGCAGAGCCTGTTTCCCAGGACCATTCAGCAATGAATTAGCAGTCACATAATGTAATAATCATTCAGACTCCAGGGCTTTATTCAGGTTCATTGATGATATTGATGACTGAGGGGACTAGCTCAGAGGATGATTCCATTTCCATCAAATGATCAACTATATGTGGTCTGTTTATGGCACCTGGAAAAATGTATAACCTAGTCGTATACAACAACTCAGTTCTCTATTTTACAGCAGTGAAAAGAGTAAAACCCACCAAAACCCAAGAATAAGCAGGGTTGTGAGGTTTGCCCTTGTAGTTTTTGTAGAGGTCTGCAGTAGGATATATTCTTTATGATTTCCTGAGTGCACTGGGATACTTGCCAAAGCTAATGTTTTTTTGATAGATACGAGAGCCTTTTAATTAAATGTTCAGGTGCCAAAAGGTTAGGGTAGAAATGTTCTTTTTTTCCAGTTCTTGCAAAGAAGACAGAGGAAAATCCTATTAATATTACAGAAGGAGTGAACACTTCATGAAGGCAGGGAGGAAACTTTGCCTAGCAAATAAAATAATTCCTGAGAGGACAAAACCCATTAGAATCTTTGAAAATCTTCTTCATTATTAGGGGAAATTTTGTTGGCAGGGTACTTGGAACCGTGCATATAGCGACCCTATGCTTTAGGACTCATGCAAATCATGAATAAGTCACGAAAAATATTACAGTTTATTTAATCCTTTTACAGCTCCATAAATAATTGTCAGATTTGTTGAAAATTATTGATTGGTTTTACAGTCTGTTGAAGGATTGATTTTCACTTTTCTCTGTCTTAGGGAGTATGTCTCACCAAAAAGTCATATTTGTACATATCTGGGGGATGAGGCAAACAAACAGAAGCACGGTTTATACTTGATAATACATGCAGGTAAACTGTGTTTGAAACGGCTTCAGCTGCAGCTGTTGCCAACAACCTTCACAACAATATTGAGTTGGAGGGGTTTGTTTACTTCCTTTGGAACCATTTATATAAAAACAGCTCTGAAAAAAATAGCTTTAAATGTGAAGTTTCCCTCTTGGCTTCCATGCTGACTTGTATGAAATCTAACCTTTTGAACTCATGCTTCATTACCTTGGAGGTGCATGAAAGCAAATCCCTGGAAGTTTAGGCAGGGAATTTATTTCAGAATCTCTTTCTCATAAGCCTCTCACACAATGCACAAATATTACCAGAACTGCACAAAAAATTCAGGTCAGCTGGAGCAGTTTGTCTCAGACATTGCTTTGAGAGGTGGGAGCTGTCAACATGATATTTGATGATGTTTCCTCATATGCAGATGGCTTCAGTCTCAACTTACCTTCACAGGAATCTCAAAAAAATACCATATTCTTTACTTCCAAAATATCTACTGCTCCATTGTTCTTGAGGAATTTAATTCTATTATGTCTGTGGGTTTTTTTATACCTGATTTCCTGATGATATTATATACCAATATCATGTTTTCTTCATATGAAATTACTTTACAAACTAGGTCTTTTGATTTTTCACACATCATTCCACAAAAGCACAGCTTAGATTTTTACTGATCTCAGCATAAACGGCAACACTACATCTTTATCTTACTAAAATGAGCAGTTGCAGTTGAGGAAATAGAGAAAGAGTGGGACATTTTAATAACAACTGCACAAAAGTTTCAGTACTTCATGGTACCCACCATCACACTTTTAACATGCAGCTTTCTCCTCTAGTGGTTGCTTGCTTTGGGAATGACTGGCTATTTAGCTTTGGCTAAGAGTTTGCCTTTCCCAGTGGAAAAAAATAAAAATAAGAATTTTGTACTTTGTCTACATGTTCACAGACTTGCAGAGTATTTTTCTTTCTGTTGATATTGTCTCTTCCTTGAGACAGCACTAGGGAGAAGACCCTCTACTAGGTATTATGAAATTAGTTTCCTAAAATTAAATTATTCCTTTCCGAATTCTAAGATAGTTCACTGTCAGAGTTTTCCAGGACATTTCTCAAAGTGTTTATTCCTGTTAAGGTTGTCTCTTCTTTTTCTTGTCTTCTGCCAAATTTTCCCAGTTGACCACTGATATTGATTAGACTTAACAGCGTAGAAATCTTTACCAGTATAGGCAATAGTGACAAAATCTGGCCTGCAGAAAAGAACAGGTTGTTCAGAGGAAAAAAAAATTTCAGGTGCTTAAACTAAGCAGACACTAATGACTGAGTGTCATGGACACTGACAATTGAACATTTGGGCATGAATTATTTATCTCAGTCTCATGCACAATACTGAGTTACTTGTTGTGTAAAATTAGATATTGTATTAGCAGTCCAAAGTTTAAGCACTGTGTATAATGCCCATGATAGTTGAACAACCTCTGCACGACGGAGTGTTTATGTGGAAAGTGAAAAGCTTGTTAAAAAGCTCAGAAAAAACATAATGCAAACTTTTTGTTATGCACTTTATAGTCGTGATGGTTAACAAATCAATTAACATGTTAATATGTTAGTAATTCCTATCTGAATAGATCTGGCTCAATAATTGTTGCAAGCCATCATTCATTTGTATTGCTCCAGAGAACATACACTGTCTGAACTGTGTTCATTAATTCCTTTCCACTTCACACATAAATATGGTACTTGACATGCTGTCCTTGGTGATGTATAATAGCAATTTGCTTCTGACCTCAAGGTCACTTTCTTTTTGTGTGTGCTACAAGCTGAGATTTCAGGAAGCCTGTATGAATGCTTATGGTAGAAATGGTGCTCTGTAGTAACCCCTGTTGCTACGTGATAAACTGTTAATTACTTCTGAGGCAATCTTGTATTCTAAAGATGCAGATGCTTTAAAGGTGTATTTGCTGTGCCTCATGTAGGCCAAACTTTATTTCATGGACTGGAAGGAGATATTTGCCTATCCCCTTATATACACCAAAGCACTTCATGCCCAGTTCAGGCTACTGTTTGCAGACTGAAAAATTTTTATTACCAGTTGTTTCTTACTTCCAAGGCCTGAGTTTCCTAAATGAGTAGGCTAAGACTAAGGCCTTGGCTGACAGTGACTAGCTGGAAAGCAACTGAAAACCTCCACTGGGAATAAACAATTCTTTGTCATAAAATAGAGATTATTATAACAGTTGTAATTAAAAATAAGGCTATGGTATACAGCATTTAACCCTCTTACACACAATTCAGGAGATGCTGCAAAGCCCTTGAGAGAATTTATAAGCTAGAGAGTTTTAAGTGAAACAGAGAGGAAAATTCAGTTCTGTCATGTGTCTCAAAGGACATTCTAGATGCAAAGAAGGAAGAGGGTAGAGGTGCTTGTTCCCTTCCAAAAGGCTGGTCAGTGCAGGTACTGCTTCCAATTTCTGTCTGTCCAGAAGAAAAGTGAAACAAGTAAGGCAACTGTCTGGTGGGAAAACTCAAAGAGCTGGGAACAGCGGGTGATGCTATAATTATTTGATCCCACCAATATAAAAAATGCTAAGAAGGAGGAGAAAATAATTTTTACTGAGAATCATGTACATTGATGTGTGAATCTGCTCTGCTTTGTAAGTGCTAGAGCTGAAACTATAGACAGTAGTTCCAAGAGCTGTCAAAGGAAAAAAAAAGCTAAATGAAAAAGGCTTCAATAACAGCCTCCAAAAGACTCCCACAAAAACCCCAACAAACCCAACAAACCAACATAATCCCCCCAACAAATCAATGTAGATTTTTTTGGCTTAGGTCACTATGACCTGTTAATAAACTCTGTACTTGCCTTCAGTTTTGCAGTTACTCCCTGCTATCAACTCATCACATGTGAATGAAAGTTCCTTAGCCCTTCTCACTGTTTTCCAGAAGCATTTGGAGCAAAGGGCTGAGGCTTTGTCTAAATTTCAGAAGAGATGCAATGGATCTCTTCTGACATCTGAGAAAGGCTTCCTAAGGATCTTCCTCAAACTGCATTGCTCAGGACCCAGAGAAATACTACTGCAAACTGTTAAGAAGCATGAGCTGAGCAGACATGCATCCAAAGTCCAACTCTGTAGGCTTTGTGGTTTTATTTACAGTTTCTTTAAAAACTCAAATTTGTATGATTTGAAAGGTTTTAAGCTACTAAATCCCTTTGTCATGTGCATTTCAAGCCTTTTGTGTTTTCAGATATTTTCTAAACTATCTGATTATCTCAAATTTGTGCAGTGATGCCGGAATCATGCTAGAGTGGGATTGGGATGAAGACATTTTGTCCCTGATTTTTCTAGCCATATTTTCAATTATGGTGATTATCACAGTTCCAGATATTCAAGGTAGTGCAGAATTGGAATTATAATGCCAGACTTGAATATGCTACAGGCTGTGAATATGAAGTATTTTCTTACTGTGTACGTGCTAAACTAGCAGTCTAAAAGACAGCATTTGAAGATACTGTTGATTTTCCTGTATTTCTCCAAACGGAAATAAAATCAAGTTTGCCAGAGGGAGCTGCATGGTGCAGCTTTCTCCTCAGTGGTTACACTAGGAACAGTGTGAGTGGAGCATTCAGTTTCTAAGACTAACGAGCTGTAAACTGACCCAGAGAAGAAATGGCAGGTCAAACCCACTTCCTGAAGACCAAACATTTGCCACAAGAGTGACACCATGCTTCTTGCTGTTGCCAGATCTTTTGCTTTATGATGGCTATATCCCAGAAGCCTTTCTGTGTCCTACCAGTTCTGCTCTGCTGTGCTTTAGGCTTTCTTTATTTTTGGAGTATTTTACTCTCATTCTTCGCACATTTCATAGGCAGTTTATGATTGAGTTATTACTTGACTTTATATGATTAATGTATGACAGAGTAAAGAGGTAACATACTTGCCTTAAATGAAGGATAAATCCCTGTTATGGTGGATCATGACTGTTAGACTTGAAGAATGGAAGACTTTTCATATAAACTGAGGCTTGAGATGTAGTCTCTAGAACACATGATGTATGCAGCATCTAGCTTGTTTCTAAGGATGAATATAAGAAGAAAAAAATTGTCTTCAGGAATTTAAAGGAATGGTAAGCCATATTGGTTAAAAAACAATTGTAGAAAGAGCAGAAGAGGTAGAAGCAACTGTCTGTATCTGCTTTCGACCCTCATTTTTCTGATTTACCTGCTCAATGTATTTATATTTTGTGCTTACTTTGGGAATTTCTTTAAAAAAAAAAAGGAGAGCAATAGAAATGGAGGCGTGAAATGCAAAAGAACAGGGTAGAAACAGGATGGTTGTAAGAAAGAAAGTGATGAGGCTTTTCCAAACTGCTCATTCACCAGCAAGGAGTACTGATAAGGAAGCTGGAGAAAGTTATTCCCTTCTGCCCTTTTATTCTTGTGCTCTTTCTTTCACTCCAGATTTGCATCTCTCTTGACATTTAAAGTCAAAACTGTCTGGCAAATTTGAGAAAAATTCAGGGATGAATTGCTCTGCAAAAAAATATGCTTTTTGGCATTTCCCATGCTATAGTTCCGAACTGTGCTGCAACAGAAGAACAGGATTTTATAAGTAATTGGTTGTGTATAATTTATATACAATGTGAATCTGTATTACATACAACCATAGGGAGCAGGCATCACAATTGAAACAAATATGTTTTGATAATTTTGTCTAGTCTTAGACAGGTATTGGTAATATTTATATGTGAAAGCCAAGGAATTATGTTTTCTAGCATTGTCTACCATGCTGAGACAAGTCCAACTTTTTCCTTTGTCCCAAGTTGGTTTCCATAAATTGGAATGTCCATTCCTAATTTGCAATAAGAACAATTAAAAAATTAATGTTGGGAGTTTTTTGTGTTCTCAAGTGCTGTGTTCCAATATTTCATTATGACACCAGTTTTCAGATTAAGGAAGAAGGTATTTCTTTAGCGAAGAGATTACTCCAGTAGTAACATGCAAGGTGTCTTTACAGGGAATGTGAGGGCTATTTAGAAGGTCTGTTATGGTAGAAAAGGTGAAGTAGCACAACAATTTGTCTTCCCCATTCTTGTTTACGTTCTTGGTGTTTAGCTCCCAAGGTGAAGGAAATCAAATCAAGTCTTCTTAAATTAAGCAGTATTATTTCTGCCAGACAATGAGAACAATTTCTCAGCACAGCAAAGGATAGCTTTTGTAAGGAGAGAAATTTTTTTTTTTGGCTGCCCATAGATTTCCTGGCAACTCTATTTAAGGAGGCTTGTGGGTTACTAAGATACCCCTTGACCTGGTCTAAAAAGTCAAATAATCTTCCCAAGTCTTGCTCAACATGCAAAGACACACAGAAAATTCTCGGACTGTTGAGGAGCAAAATTCCTGGGAATGTGTATGTGGTATAAATTTTGGACTATTTCTCTTTGTAACACAGAAACAATCAAGCAAAGCAAAAAAACTCAAAACCAAACCCCAAAAAACCAAAAAACATTCAAATAAGATATTGTGAAGTTCTTGTCTGGCTTGGGTAATACTCAAGTCCTTCTGGGCCATGTGTCCTTCCTCTTCTTTTTCAGTCCTCTTTCACACCAGTTCCAGAGCAGCAGCCTGTTGGCCCCAGATGGCCTGCTGAAACTCCTCACACTCTAAAGGGAGTTAGTCTAAATGAGCTGAGCACCTTGGGAAGTTAGAAACGAATACCTGAGTAATTTCTTCATCTGTTGATATGGGATATTTGAGAGCCTGAAAGTGTGAAACTGCAGTTTTAGTAGAGGCAACAAGCATTTGTGTTCTTCAGTGACATGGTACTAATGTCCAAGTCACTTTGATCACATCAGGACTCTGCTCCTGCGGAGTTAGTCTAAATGAGCTGAGCACCTTGGGAAGTTAGAAACGAATACCTGAGTAATTTCTTCATCTGTTGATATGGGATATTTGAGAGCCTGAAAGTGTGAAACTGCAGTTTTAGTAGAGGCAACAAGCATTTGTGTTCTTCAGTGACATGGTACTAATGTCCAAGTCACTTTGATCACATCAGGACTCTGCTCCTGCAGATTCAACAGCAGTGAGACCATGCTAGTGTATGCTTCCTCTTCTATTAGGAATTTATCTTTTCCATTGACAGCTCTGAGAAAATATCTAAATCTTTTTTAATGCTGTGTAGCATTTTTTGTGTCACTCCTGTGAAATACACTCCAGGGAAGGGCTTCATCAGTTTTACAGAGTAGTCACAGCACAGGCAAATCACTGACAGAAGGAGAATGGTTTTCAATTTGCCAAAACATGGGCTTTAATAAGTATTTCCACTGATGAAGAGGCTTTGAAAAGGCATGGTCTTGTGAGCACTGCAGCCAGAGTGAGGAACTAGAGTCTATTTCAGTCATGTATAGAATGCAGACAGCTTCAAATCTAAATCCAATCAAATGAAAGTAGTACTAACCTCTTATCTAAAGGGTTCTCCACGTTCATTCTCCTGAGGTTTGACTGCTTATACTATGGGGTATTTGCAGTTCCCAGGGTGACCTTGGTTGGGCAACTCATTAAACATCTGTGTCTCAGTTTTCCCATCACTACAAATGAAGATAATAACATTTACCTACTGCACTGAGACTCTGTAAGACTTAATTAGATAACATTTGCAAAGCATTTTGAAAGTGCTATAAGATCACAGAATCACAGAATGGTTTGATCTTCAATGGCTGAATGCCACCACATTAAGGTATGGGTGATATCTCTGGCATGAGCAGTGTGATGAACAAAGATGCTCTACTTCTGACTTGGATATCAATATGTCATGCTGCACTAGGATCCTCTGTGGATGGTAGTAGTTTGCATATGATGCCATATAGTTACGTAGGTTGTGATGCTATATAGTTATGCCATCCTTTGTGCATTATGGATTACACACTTGATACTATTTTTGTGCTGACTTCATGTTGCTGCAATTCCATCAATTTCAGCAACGCCTCATTTATAGCAAAAAGACTAGAGGCTCTTTATATATGATTGGCATTAGGCCTCATAAGATTAATTTTTATCTTTGTGGGAGCAAGTCTCTTCTGTTTTCATTTATTCTGTTCAGGGTTACCATGCATAGATGTGTTTGGTTGTTGCTTTTACTAAGGTGAATGGCAATCGCTATTATTAGTGTTTGTTGCTGGGGGATCTGGCAGAAATGCAAATGCAACAGCCAGGCTGAAATGACTGAATTAGCTGTGCTTCTGAAGCATGCTTTCAGTTTTCCATAGAATCAGTTTTTTCTTCTATTTTTGTTCTGCTTGCATGGACATACACACACTTTGACTAGTCCCTTAAAACTTTAACAACTCTTACTAAATCCGTCAGTCTGCTTTGTGCTTTACATGAGTCAAGAAGTGTTGAAACTCTGGCAATCTTCACAAATTCCACACCATGTTTGCCCTTGTTCTTGCTGTCCATGACAATTCTGGCAGTGGCCCCAAAATACATCAAAATCACTTTTTCACTTGGATTATTAAAACTATCAAAGACCTCTGTAAATATAGCTTGGAGCTCTTTCTTCTGTAAAACCAGACATGTAAAAGGGCTGAAATAGCTGCCATTTGCTATAAACTGGATGGAGAGGAAAATGATTAGAAAGTGCCAGTCCGATGGTACATGCACTCAGCCATCTGCTACAGGGACAGTGAGCTTTGGATGTCAGAAAAGAAGGTTATTTTCCACTCTCCTTCAGATTCTTGCCTTGCCATGGTGCCAGTGCACAATATTCAGATCCTGCTGCAGCCTTTCTTATTGTGCCTTTACTGAATAAAATGTGGGATTTTTGTGCTACAGCAACCATCTTTCTCATTGATGTTCTTCAAGGATTCATAGCTGTGAATTGAAAACTCCCCACTTATCTTCTGCAGGTACAGAGTGGTATTTCCAATTCTGAGAAGACCAGCTTAGTTAATAGTAGGATTTAGGTCAACAAGCCATGTCTTCAAGTGGCCCAGAATGTACTCATCCTTCAATACTTTGTAAGTGAATTCAGTGCAGAATAGCTAAAACAAAAAGAACTGAGTGCCAAACTGGTGGGAGAGGTATCTTAACATTTGCCATTCTCAAACTTCTTAGTTGTCTTACAGCTAAGAAAATCAGCACTTGTAAAGGCCACTTTCCTCTGGTTATGAGCTTCATCCTTGCTCAGTGCCATAACCTTTGAAATGCTAAGGGTCTCCTATTTGCAGCCCTGTAGTATGCCTTTTTCTATTGTAGTTCTCACACTGTTGTGCTGTTATTCTCACCATCCTACACCTGAAAATCTCGGAAGTGTTCAAGGCCAGGTTGGATAGAGGTCTGGTGGAAGGTGGGGAGGTTGAAACTAGGTGATTTTTAAGATCCGTTCCAAGCCAAACTGTTCTATGAGTCTATGGTTCTGTGATTGTTACGACAGGTTTCTCATGTGAAGCAACTGCCACCTGTATGGAATTGGCTCTTTGATAGCCACATTTTCATTGTCCTTGTTTTGAAGATTTTAGTTTACCTCGGAGGAAAAACAAGACTTGCTGAATAGCAGTGTAGATAATGACATAAATAATCAGTCAGTATTACTCAAAGATGTGCATGCATAAAGATTGACAGCAGATATTTAAGCAACACCTGCAGCTGATCAAAATGTTCTCCAGTCAGTGCTAGTGGGAACAGTCATGAGGGGTTCCTGATGCAAAGTATCCAGGGCTGTGGGAAAAGCCTGGTGAAAGACCATCATCAACTTTTTTAGTTCTTGAGGTGAACCTTGAAGTCAGTGTACTCAACTAGCCAAAGACCCCACAAATAAAACCTTGTCCATATAACTCTATCTCAACATCCTTTTTGTGACACTATGAAAATATATGCTAAGGCAGGATTCAAGCCTGGGATGTTTCAGCTACTGATGTGAGTCATAATTGTGTTGAGAAAGTCTGACAGTGTTAAACCTTAGATACCCCTAATTCTTCAAAACAGGAAGGAGGCTTAGCCCAGTAACTGAGCTTGTTACAGTCAGCTCCAGTGGCCACTGGTGCAAGGGGGGAACTGCCTTGGTAGAACTGTCAAAACTGAATCTATGGTAGTGCTTTACAATGATCTGTAGGACAAATATCATTGCTCTTAAAGCCAAAGAAGAAGTTCCACTGATTTCAAATTTCCCACTCTGTCCTTGCAAATTTTAGGATTGGATTCCACTTTTTCTGTCAATGTTTGCTAATGTACAAGGCAGAATGGAATTGAGGAGTTTGTGCAGATTAGATCCATCTAAAAGCTTACCAGTCTACTTCATGACTGAGGAGCTGGCTGGGTTGAAATAGACAAGTATGTACACTCAGATGTCCACAGCTATTGAGACAAGAGGGGTAGGTGATCTTGGCACTATGAATCCTGGCACTGTAGCTTGCCTATATGTGACTAACAGAATCAGCATAGCTGTTGTTTCTATTTCCACGTTGGCACAATTTTTATGCTGATAGCCAATATGTACAGTTGGTTTATCAGTCCTGTTTACCAAGTAGTATTAAATAAAGAGATTCTCAATATCCCAGTGTAGAATGTGACTGGAATCCTTTTGTGGCTTCAGTGAAATTTCAGTTTACTTCAGATCTGAACCTCCCTTGCACCACCATGCTGTGGCTAGGAAAGTCATTCATTTTCCCGTTTATTTTCTGCTTCATTGCAGACTTGATGATTAGCTACTCCTTATTTAAGTAAAGAAAAAGGATAAGTGTCACTTTTGGAGTTACACTCCTTGTGTTTTCTCCACTTTAAAGGTCTCTTCTTTCCCCAGAATAAAAATCAAGCAGGCAGGCAAGCAAGACATCCAGATGTCAGCTGAGTATCTCTGGGGTTTTTATTCTTCTCATCTTCTAGTTAGCACAATTGAAAACAATGTTCACTACAAGTCTCAGTGAAGTGAGCCTATCTGCTTGGATTAGCCCAAGCCTGATCTACCATGCTAATAACAGTTGTCTTTTCACTTCATTGCCATTATTGCAGCATCTTATGCTTTTTACATATTTTCACTTAGAAAATATTGAATTTCAGTACACAGTCTTCTGCAAGAAAAACAGTCAGATAAGAGCAAAATACAAACTCTCAAAGTAGACTAAAAGGGAGACAGGCAACAGATGTTTCCAAGTGTACAGATATATTGGGGTTATGTTTGCAGTTGGAGAAAGTAGCAAGAAGAATTCTGCTGATAGGTTTTCTTTTGCATTCATCAGTATTATTTAGAGCATATGTTTTTATTCAATCTGGGGCGTTATTATTGCAGATGACTCCACTCACCTTCACGAAGAATAATCCTTTCAGATTCTTCTGTTGGAAAATTTTGTAAACCAGCTATTCTAAAAACCTCCCAATGTGAACTTCCTCACTCAACTTATTTTTGGAGTTGATCTCAAAGTATCGTCTGTGAACAGTCTTCCTCTGTAGCTTGTAAAAATAGGATTATCCATTACATTAACATTTAATTACCTTGCAAAACTAGATGCTTTGAATATATCCTCTGGGCCATACGTAACATCTGGGAGACTCACTAAGTAATATGTCTGAATGACCAGGAAGATTAATACAGGAACATTAAAAAGCACCCATAGGCATTTTGCTTCCCTTATTATGGAATGTTATAGACAGGACTTCTGCTGCCTGGAGAAAAAAAGACAGAAATTTAACTTGAAAGTAGTCTGTAATCTTGCTGTCTTTGCAAAAAATACACTCTTCTATTCTCCCAGTCTACAGTGAATGATATGTTATTGTCTCTCAGGCTGACAGCAGAGGGATGCCATCACCAGTAATCACACTTGTCACTGGCCAGGTAGCAATGGTACAGCCATTACCCTCTACTGCTGTAACTGTGTGAGGATGCTTGAGGTTTTTTGATAAATTTCAGGCTTTTAGATAACTATGATGCTTTATTTTTTCTATAGGAAGGCATTGATACATTCATTAGAAAGATATTTTTTATGTACTTTTGTTTTCCTGAAGAAGGCAATGCCATAAGGCCAAAAAGAATTTTTATTTTTTCCAGTTTGTAAAATTAGTAGCCTAAATAAAGAGAGAGGCCAAGCAGCATAAGATGAAGAAGCTGTGATAGACCTGGCAAGAAAATAAAGGACCACCCTAAACCATTTACCTCTACAAGCTCAGGCACACTGAGCTGTGTTTGCTATAGCAGCATGATCCTTTCCTTATTGATTTTTTTGAGCTAACAGTCATAAATGCCCCTTTTAAGGTAAATAGAAGCCTGAAACAGAAAAATTAGCATACCTTGAAAGAAAAGGTCAGACAAATGGATTGTTCCTGTTTGATTTTTTTCCCCCTTTAAAATCTGGTCTAAATTTAGTAATAATGAAAAAAGATGTACGAACAGTCCAAACAGTCTGCACACAGTCTGCAGCCACTTCGGATTCAGGTCTTCTGAGAGGGTTTCTAATGAATTTCCAGTTTTCTTTTGCTAGGAGACAAAAGATTTCAATAAACTGGGCAGAGTAGTTAATGGGACAGGAGCACAGGTCATGTTCGCCTCAGTTCCTGCAGTAGCAGGGATGGATGAGGAGAGGAGGAGGAAAACCCACCTTATCAATAGGTGGCTAAAGGATTGGTGCTGCCATCAGAATTTTGGCTTTTTTGACCATGGGGCATATTCTGTGTTACCAGGCCTGCTAGAGTCAGATGGGCTTCATCTCTCCAGCAGAGGCAAAAGAACTGTAGCCCATAAGTTGGCAGGACTGATCAGGAGAGCTTTAACCTAGGTTTGAAGGATGAAGGGCTGGACACCAGGCTTCCTAGAGATGAGCCTCAGGGTGGGCAGGCAGAGTTAGGAGTTAGATCATCAGCCCAGCTGAAGTGCATGAACACTAACGCATGCAGTGTGGGGAACATAGCTTGGACAGGGGCACTCTCTGC
>NW_008654894.1:0-1003 GCF_000695815.1 Acanthisitta chloris
AATAGGCTGACTAATAAATCCCCAGTACAAATCAAAAGCCTAGTAGACTTCTGTAAAGCACTTAACCAAAAGATAGAGTCTTCTGGTTGGCAATGGAAGTTGACTGAGGCTTTATTAATCCTTCCACCAAAAGTACCAATTTCTGGTAATTAAATAAACTATTGAAATACTTCCTGCTTATATCCATAACTCAGCATGCATGAATTTTGGAGTAGGCTCCAGGACTGGAGGACTAAGAAAGTAGTAATAATAAATAGATATGAAAGGATGGGATAAAATTGGGGTACTCAAAATAGCATTACCCCCAAATGATGTCAGAACCTTACCTTTTTAGCTGCTTTCTGTAATGATTTAAATTAGCAGCAGAAGTCAGTCTGTCCTTTAGATTCAAGGAGCATGGCTAGTACCCTCAGGCCCTAGTAGAGGACAGACCAAGGTTGCTGGCTCAAGACCAAGAAAATAAAATTCCTGTCTTAAAATACATCTCTCAGACATTTTGGTACAACAAACTTGCTTGTTTGTCTCAACTGCTTTGTGTTGAAACAGGAGGCAGGACATAACCTTTCAGCTAAGGTGTGGAGAAATGTATCTGGAACATTTCTTCATGTTTTAAGAGTAGGTGGAAACCACAAGTCAGATGTGACCCCTAGCCCCATGCATATGTGCATCCTTCTCCCCAATGTCTCATCCCCTTGATCCAGTCTCACTTATCAAAGAGTTAAGGATAGTTCATACAGCTGCTAATGCTCTGTGCTGAAGTAGTCCATGATGTGCAGATGTCAATTCAATGGCTTGATTTGTGCAATTCAATATACAATTTAATGTGCATAATCTGAGCAGTAGGATTGATTTAGCATCAGTGAGGGAACTTCAGCTTTCAGTTTTCATGAATTATGTGTGTTTGAATTCTGAACTTTAATGCTGTACTAATGTAGGCATTTGCATTTAATGATACAGCTAAGCCAAATAGGCCTGCCACCTCCTAAACTCTTAAAAGTTTCAG
>NW_008654895.1:0-32302 GCF_000695815.1 Acanthisitta chloris
ATTCTATGATTCTTTAATTCTATGATTAGACTGCATTTCATCATCCATAACCCTTAAAACTAAACTGATTCAGAAGATTTGAAATAGTTACCCATTTCAGAAAGCTGGCATGGTTTTAACGAGAATCCAGACACAACCTCATCACGCACCTTTATGCTGGTCGGTGTTCCTACGCTGGTGTGTTTCAAGAAGCAGTTTTTACTGAATGATAAAGAATAAAGAAAGTGGTAAGATAACAGGCCTTCTTCCTTGAACTAAAACATCCTCATGAACCCATAATTCTCAACATTGTGCATGATCTGGCCATGGGCCAGAGCAATCTCCAACCCCCAGAACAGGCTTCAAATAATGAACAGAGCTAGCTGAATGTTTAACTTGCAAAACTGAGCAGATTAAGAGCACAAAAATAGACCTGATAAAAATGAAATAATTTCTCTGGCTGCTCTGATGATGCTATTATCAGAACAATAAGGAGAGCAAGACTTAACAGAGCAATAATGCTCTGCACCTACCAATATAAATTGCATTTCAGCATCTCCAGAGGATTTTAATTTTTTTCAGTGCTAGAATAACCTAGTTTGCTTTTCTCATGAATGGACAAATGAAAGTTAATTTACTACAGATATTTTCCTACTTGTAAGTTTGAATAAACCTTGCAAGGAAGAATAAATTGTATATCCTTGAGTAAATTCTTGTACCTTAGACTGCTCAGAGATTTGCTCTACTAAAGTGCTAAGTCCAAGGAAATGGATCCAACCTGTATTTACCGAAAGCTTGCATTGTCAAATGTTTCATAGCCATATGTAAAAAAATGACAACGGTTGTCATTGGTACATTTTTTTTGACACTGTTGATAGCTGTCAGCCATAGTAATATCATAAATATTTCCTTCCATATCCAGTCCTATGTGGACATCTGGGCTGCAAGCTGTGAAGAAAGAGAGACCAAGTTCTGAAAAATATACTTCAATTCTTTGCCCCATCTGGCACCCCAAACTACCCAAAAGATAGCAGTTTATATGACACAGCCATCATAATCCAGGTTCCATGTCCCATGCTCACTTCACTTACATACTCATACATTTAGTACTAAATTAGAAGTGTAGCTATAGTGTAGTGCCACATGGCAGAGGGAAAAGCTGGCAGACTTTGACAGTGCCTCTGCCTACATGATAGGGCCTCTATCCGCTGTGGCTGACTGAGACCATGATTTCAGCAAAGCAAGAACTAGGATTAATACTAAAACACTAAAAAATTTTCAAAACTGACAGAGCAATTTAAATGGCAAATTCTGTCCTCAAAAGCAATAGACATCTCCTATTTAAGTCAGAAAATTTAATTTACACTCTACAGAGGGATAATTGAGACTGTGGGATTTGGAATGCAGGTCATTGGGGTCTCTTCACAGAACATGAGTCAGACAATTATTGGAAGTACATTTTAACACTTATATGGGTAGATTTTCATTATAGTGACATTACTCTGATTCTAGAGTAACTTCAGTGATAATAATTAGTCAAAATAGCAAAAAGAATAACATCCCACTGAATTCTGAGTAGCCAAAGCTACTCAGAAATATAAACATGACAGGATATTGGCAGGAAAGGGCTTTTAAAAGACCTGTCTCTCTGAAAGCCAAGTGGCAAGCAAAAGCAAGCACAAATGATTTAATACTATCTGCAATTGAGAACTTGCATAAGGACCCATTTAGACCTGGCATATTGGGATGCTATATCAATGAAACTAAAGAACTAGCCTGACATCCATAAGACAATATTTGTCCTCAAAGACAGCAAGAGAATAATTATATTCTTCCATATTTTGTTTTTCTGAAGTACGGTGTTACGCTTGGTTGATCTCCTTTTAATTACATCATTATGAGAGTGCAAATTTAAAATATATATAAAACAACACATTTAGTAGGTTTTAAATATACCTGGTGATAACTCACATGTATGGCATGCTAACACTAAGATTTTGTGTACAGCACACATACACTAAAAGATGGAGCTGCTAATAAATTATTTCACAGACTCACAAACATACTAACATCGCTTTGTGGCAATGCACTTCTGCTTTGCTGGGCATCTATACCTCAGAGTTATAAAGCAGTGTCCCAAATGCCATATGAGTAGCTTTCTGGAGTAGAATTGTAGCAGCAAATTAATCTTTAGAACCAGAAGCAACAGTTAAAGTGTGTGCTCCTGTCTGCTTCTAGCAAATGAAACTGTGACTGCAGGAGCATGATTGCCCTGTTACCTCATCTGGGGAGCCTCGGTGGTGGATAGTTTGGCCTGAAGGGTAAAATCCTTCAGGAGATATTGTGGAGATTCCCTTCAGAGGAGATTTTGTCACCTGTGTTTGAAAGCAATCTGGCAAAGAACATACAAATCATTCCTTGGCTGCTTCCCTGAATCTATTCCTCTTTTCAAAATGCTATTTTTCTAACAGCTGCTACCCAATGCAGAGCACAAAATGCATGCATATGAATAACCATGTCTTACCACTTATACGGATGTTACACTGTTTTAAGGAATGTCCAGAGATAGCTCCTTCCATATCCACCTTCAGCAGCATTTCTGTATCGCTGTCTTTTAAGTAGCAGGAAAACCTGTGTTTTGAAATGCAGCAATTCACAGCTTTTGCTGTACAACACATTCATAATTGTTTCTTAGGCGAAATGTAAGCTCTTCAATATCCCTCAACATGAAAACTTAGTGCAATTGGAAAAAAGATTGAGTTGCATCTGCTTTGTTGGCACTGGTGGCAGATGAGAATACTCCTTGTGTGTGGGAGCTCCAGAGGTCTCAATAAAGCAAGGAGTAGAGCCAAGGGTTTGGAGAACAGAAATGTACTGGGCTTAGAGAGAAAGAACAATCTCATTCTCTCAGGCTACTGGACTTCATAATTGTGAGAAAAATATGCTCAGCTGAGTGGGTGGGGAGCAGTAGAGGGGACCACAGGAGATGTGAAATTACTCACATTGTTCCTCAACAATAAATATGTGGCACAGAGGAGGAAATGCAGACTCAGTTCTGTTTCCCTGAAAGGGTTGGTATGTTAGTGTGAAAAATTGGACTTTGTCAAATTTAACCTTTTGAATTCAAGCAAATACTCTTAGCTCACCAGTTTTAAAGATACATGACATTGTTTTCCATGGCAACCCTGTACCTTTCCCTGTGTTCTGTCAAAATGTTACCAAGGTTCAAACTTATCACAGTAGATCTGCAAAAGTCGCACATACATGAACATTTTACCTCTGTGCAGGATCTTTAGTCCATGTCGCTGGCAAATAGGTGAAGAGCAGACAGGTAGGATGGTAAGTACACACTACTTGACAGTAATTGGCACTCGGTGTAAAAAATGTAGCAAGGTCTCCTCCTTGGAAGTATGTATTTTCATAGATCTGAGTCACACATTCTGATGTAGAATAACAAAATGTGTCAATTATTAGAGAAGGGAGTATGCAGTTCACCAGGAGAGGGTGAAGCCATTGGTCCTCTTTGTCATTGACCTTGCTTCTAAGACAGTCCTTAGGAAAAAAAGGTGAGGGGGGTGAGTAGTACAGCTCCTCTGAGAGTCTTGCCTTTGCTCTCCAGCAGAAATAAAACTCTCTGTGGTGTCTCCCCTCATTCCCTGCCTCATACCCAATGCTAGAGCAGGGCAATTTGAGCCCAGGCAGAAACACAAGCAGCAGGATGGGCCACAAGGCAGATCTGCATGGCAGAGAGCAAAGGTACCTTCTCATGGCAGATCTCGGGAGCAGGAAAAGAATCTTTTGAGAGAGATCAGTTTGGAGGAACATTACAAGGAAAACCAGGAGGAAGAAGTGCTGAGTCCAAAAAGAGTTAGAGAATCGTATGTAAAGACAGTCCTCTTTTGTCTAGGGATGCTCTGAGGCCAGAGTCACAGTGGTGCTACTCTGCACAGCCTCAAAGGCTCCCAGTATTTCATAAACCTCCCTCACACTCCACCTTGTTTTATAAAATGAAGAAAATACTGTTACAGGAATAGCTTCTCAGGAACTGTCCAGAATAAAAATGAGCTCAACTACAACCTAAGATCTGCAGGAATTCTGAACTCTGAATGGCATACTGAACTAGGTAATGACAACCACTCGTGCTGCAGAGCCAGGCAAAAAAAATTCATTTATGCTATAAAACTGTGCACCATGTTAAACTATGACAGTTCTGAACACTTTCATTTAATAAAAATGCTTTCTAGGTCTCAGAAATTTTCCAAGGCTTTAGTAGTGCTGAAATTTAAAGCCAGGTAAAATCTTTTCTTAAATAAGACTACATTTTATTAAACAGATTTTGCTGAAAAACTGTTACCTAATTATTCTCTGAGAAAACAGTAAATATATTATTGAACTTGTAACTGTGTTAGGCCTTAGTTATAATTTATCAGCAAACGGAATTTCAGAGAAATGCAATTTTTGTAGTTGGACTTGTACTAACTGAACAAAGTAAATCATTAACACAGACTGAAAAACATACACAATCATTAATTTTCCAGTGTATCAAGAGAATTCTGAAAACCATTCACAATAAAACGAATAGTTTTGGAGATATTTACCCTATATTGCAATAGTCTTTCATGCACAACGGTACATAGGTGTTACACATATTTTTACTTGAATAATTTTACACAAAGGCAATGTGTAAATGAGACTGAAAGTTGGTGGGGTTAGTTTATTAAAAAAATTATAAAAGGATGTTGGTTCTGAAGCTCAGCTGCTGTCCCCCAGTGAGGCTGCTAGGCTGAGTGGTTCCTGCAACCTGATTATCTGTCAGTCCTGCCTCCTAATCTGAGGGCAGCATGTGGGGAAAGGTCTCAGGCTCATCTGCAGCCAGGAAGAGGCAGACAGTGATAGCTCACCCCAGCACTGCCAGACTGAGCCTACAGCAATCAGCACACATTACTGCAAACTTCAGAGGGCTCTAACTTGTGCTGCCAGGAGCCAGGTTAGAGCAAAGTCAGCTGAGAAGCACGAGGTGCCACTCCACCTCCTGCACCCCCATCATTTGCAAAGGGCTCCCATCCCAAACTGCTGCTGAAGCTACTACCCTTGTTGTTGGGTGCAGGACACAGAACATCACATCAATTTCAGTTACAACATGGATGCAGTCTCAGTCTGACAGAAATCTGCCCATGGCATGGTCCTATGCATGCTGCAGGGGTGACAGCATGGTGGGGGTGGCAGGACAGTGTCAGGAAAGCCCCATTAGAAAGGTCCATGTCAGGCAATAGAGTTATGAAAGTTACCCAAACTTAAGTGAGCACAACCCAGCAGAATCAGGACAGCTCTCTCAGGACCAGACTACAGTTATTAATCATCTCCCTTCTACAAAAGTCATGTTACTCTGTGTGTCTATCTCAGGAATTATATATTCACTTACCACTGTAAACTGAAGCAAGTAGAAATATTAAATGAAAAGTCCGATAAATCCAAATCATCCTAAAAACCACAAAATCATTCTTTAGGGTATGTTTAATAAAGGTTTAATAATTTGTTTAATAAAGCACCGCAAAGTGTAACACTGATTTACACTTGCACAGTTTCACCATTAATTCAAAGTTACATTGAAAATTACAGATTACAGCTGTTATATGCAGTTTTGGCATATATAAAGTAGCACAAAAGAGCAACAAAGGTTTTTTTCTTTACTTATGGTTGCAAGAAGCAATAAAGCTTAAAAAGACTTCAAGAATTTCTGCTTCATTTAACAGCAGAATAATTATTCTTGCTTAGACTGGGAGCAATATTCCATTGAATGTCATTATTTATCCTGACTGTGCTGATAGTTTAGTAGACACTGTTATCAATGCAGTGAACAAATGACTCGCACTCGCTGCTTATGATACGTTATATGAATTCTAACCTTTTTTTCCACATGCAACAACTTAAATAATCAAATAAATTAATTACACAACACAAGCCATAAATGCTTTAACATACACTGTCTTGTTGCTATGATAACATTTTACCGAATGCCAGTGGCAATAACTAATACATACCTGAACATACAGTAGGGTCTGTGGATGCATGGATAAGGTTTACACTCTACTGAAATAAAAGAAAAAGTCAATACTTTATGTTAAATATTACCATGCCTGCAATACTAACTTATCTTTAATATTTACTTTGAATAGATACTCTTTCTGTCAACATTGTTACTGTCCTTGGGACACATTTTCAGAACATCCATCATCCACATTGCACTGAAGTTGATGCTCATGTTTTAAACCAGCTGAGCATCTGCCTCTTTTGTGATATTTTTTAATAAAAAGCAAATCCCCAAACGAGAACAGCCAGAGTATCTGCTGCTAGCACAGGAACCTACATAGACACAGGGAACTAGGTCTGTCTAAGGAGTAAATCCTGAGCTGGGGTGGGGGAATCCACATGAAATCAGTAAGATTAGTGACTAAGCCCAAAGTAAATGACACCATTAAGAAACTACAATAATTGAGGACAGAATCATCACCTATATTTTCTTATTATTACACCATTTTCTTGAAGTACTCCTATGATGAACAAAGACAGCTATATACTCCAACTATGTATTCTGTGCTCTTAACATCAGTTCAAGTACTCATTTCTCCTTTTCAATACTCTGCAGAAATTATCCAGTCTACACCTTCCAAGTAGTTATACTGTGGGCCTTTCCATGCTCCTAGTTTGTTGTTAGATTCAACTAAGAGTGTCTTCAGTTTGTCAGAAGCCAGAAAAAACCACACACCTTTTTGCATATATGTGAAATGTAAATGCAACAAGAAGTCAAACTTAATTTATAGCTGATCTTAATCACTTGTTTTGATTTCTACATTGTTTTTAATATGCGTAACCAAAGCCAAACAAATATCAATCCCAAAAAATTCTTTCTAATCTAAAAACAAAAAGGAAAATAAGGTGTTTTCTTTCAGTGAAATTGCCCAAGGAACGAGTCTTACCTCCTCCACACTTTTTCGTCTTTTATTTAAAACTGAATATGCTGGAAATACAGCTATATATGCTCTACTAAAAACATATTAAGATCAAAACATTTCACCCACCTGTGACCCTTTCGTGCAACCTGATGGTTGAAGCGACTTCTCTGTGACTTGTGGGCTAGCAAGGTCTCCACCTCTTCCTTAGAGTGGAAGAACTGTCTCAAATAAATATCTTCATATTCTCCCGTTATCAATTTGCTTTGCCCCAACAGGCTTGTAGGAGAGGACTCAAATGTTTTCAGTAAAGCAGCTTTCATTTTTATGTCCTCTCTTCTATTCTAAGTGTGTAACAGTGACAAGGGAGAGTGCTAGAAGGCTTTACTGAAAAACACATCAGTAGTTTATTCCTGTTACATGAAGTATTTTGAGACTAAGATGTCTGTACAGCTCTGACCTTCAGCTCAGAAAAGGAGATTTCTATATGGGCCACAGAGTGTACAGGTATCATGGGAGTACAGCTCTGGGAAAGTACACCACCACACCATTTCCAGTCAACACCCATGAAGCCTTCTTGTATAACCACAAGTTGCAACATAGTCTCTTGTTTGTCATCTATAAAATTGTGATAATCTTTTACACTACTGAAAAAATTTTCACCTTTATTTCAAATTAAAGAATTTTCATCATCCTGTAATCACAAAACCTACCACACATCTAAGATATTTATAGACAAAGGAGCTGAACTTACCACTTTTTGTGTTGCTCAACCTGTACTAGCATACAATTAAAATAACTACTTTGCCTTTGTGTGTGTATATGTGTGCATTTCACTTGGTGGCACAAAGGGATAAGAAATTTTCCCCAAAGACTTTTAATTTCTTCACTTTTAATACTCATCTGGGCTTTCCAGCTCAGATATTGGGCAGTGTTGTTCCAGTTCATTACTGTCTTATTAAAGCACAAACAAACAAGCAAACCAAAAAAACTCCAGCTCCACACTTTTGGAAAAAAAATAAGCTATATAGTTCAAATCAGTATAAAAAACAGGGCAGATTGATCATAAATTTTACCAAGATCATGCAACATCCAGTCATACCCACATTCATCAGAAGCTTCTGTAAGATTTCATTTCTACAATCCACTATTTGTACGTTAGAAATTTGTCTCGGGAAAAGGAATCTTTTGGTGATAGCTGTTTGTTTCAGAAGTAAACGAGTGAGAGGAAGAAGGGGGTAAGGAGAAACAAAACAAAAAAACCCCAACAAATCTCAACACAACCTAATGCTATGTTTTTCTATTACCTGGCACAGGTGACTATTTACTTAGTTCATTAATTTAAGCATTTTCTGAGCTGGTTGAGCTTCGGACATAATTCAGGATCTACCACTGTAATAGCTGCAAAATAAGGCAGCAATGCTATTCAAAGAGAATCGTAATGACCATGCTCACTTGGAAAATAAATGCATTTCTTTCAGTGGGCCTAGTACTCACATGGCAAATGCTCCTCTTTACACCATTGCACTGTGGCTCAAATCAAGAAAGTTGCACTTGCATACAAAGAAAAGAATATGTCATGCACTCTATGTTGATGAGTGCATTATTGTTTATTATAGGACTTAGTTACTATAGGGCAAAATACGCTGAGACAAATTCTCAGCTGGTAGAAGTTTACTAAACCCCCACTGAAATCCAAAGAGATTACATAATTTAAACTAGGAGAAAAGTTAGGAATTTGGAGAGCATAGAATACCACAACCATCTAACACCCCTTAGGCTCTTAAGGGCTCCACACATAAGGTTATTGTTGGTCTTAATTCCCTCATTGTACTCATTTTAGCTATCAATGATATTCTGGTAACTAAATCAGGATACTGCAATGAGGATTCAGTAATTCAGATAGCAGGGATAAAAGAAGTGGTCGTTAAAACATTTTTATAAAATGGAAACATTTTTGATCATACAAGTACAAAATTGAGTTGAATCATCTGGCATTAAATGGAGTGCTTGCTTCTGTTTGACTCTGCTTCATGTAGACTTGGTACTTAAAAAAAAACTCAAAACCTGCTTCACCCCAAGCAAGTTCTTTAAGATGCCATCTCCTTTGCAGTGCAATTGCCTACTCACTTGATACTGCTTTCTGCTGATTTCCACTGTGATCCATGCACAATCTTACTCATCCCCCTTATTCGTGGCAGGAATTACTAAATTCAGGAAATGAATGGCTGGATTCTTAACCAGAACACCCCACAATGTCACACGGGGTTTGTTGTCAGTGTTCTTCACAAGAGCTGTAAACCATGATCCAGAAAAACTTACACGCTCTGTTACCCCCGTAGAAAGTTGTGTCCTTTCTGTCACCGTACAAATGGGATCTTTATATGAGGTGCAATATTTGGGTTTAGAATTCAGCCACTACCTTCTTATCATCAGCAGTTACGTAGCCATCAGGACAAAATCATAAACACCTACTATGCACATGCAGTTTTTATTGCACAATATTTTATTGTCCCATTACTTTATCAGGAAACCTGGCAAGGCTGCACTAAATTCCTAAGTCCAAAACCCAAACAAAAAACCCACCACAAAAAAAGCAAGCAAACAAAACCCACAAACACAAACAAACAAAACCTCAGACCTAAAGGGTTATTACATCCAACAACTACACACATATGACTCAAGTTAATAAAAGCACACTACACAACACAAGGTAGGTAACATCTACCCTGCAGGCATGAAGTTGCCTGAGCATTTCAGTATTGTCTTCCTCAGCATTTATTTCCTTAGCGGACTCAGGTTGCTTCAGAACCAATTTTCACGACAAAAGTTGAGAGGTCAGTGCAATTTCAGAACTGCTCAGAACACAAAGATCACAGGATTACATCAGGGTTCATCTTGGCAAAGGTACTAGGTGCATCACTAAATAGGGATTTTCCACTCTGCTATCCCTGTGCCTGCATTTGACCTCATGCACTTTTAATAATGAGTTTCTCATTACAGTTTTATTCAGCTTTTGTCTCAATTATTTTCTGGTTCACAGCAGAGATTATACGGACATTACAAATTACCTGAGATCCCATTATATGAAAAGGCTATTGTACAAAAACAAAGCATAAGAAAAATATTGGTTGGTGTAGATAGAAATCATAAAACATGTCTTATGGAAAGAGTTCTTATAATTAGGCCTATCTTACAAACTGTTTCCACAAAACAGATCCTACAGAAGAAAAGGAGGTAATATTTGCTTTCATTTGTCTAAAGTCCTCAATTTAAGGACATAGTTTAAGAAAACACATGAGGTACCTCTCCAGGTTTCAAATACATACCAAATGTCCTGAGAAAATATATTCTGTATGCAAATCTTTTATACCTGTAAAGCTCAGACTGCCAAGTACCTAAAAACATTAAGTAATTCCTTAATTTATAGTCTGTCCGGAAAACATGGCATTTGTATTATGTGTGTTAACATAGCATGGTAGTCTCAAAAGTTATGACATTACAAAGAAAATAATGTTTACATTCAGCCCTGGAAACTTAAATTCTTCTTATTATATAGCAATGAAACCTATCTTCGAAAAAGAATGCAACCATATTACCATTGTTATATGACTTTTTTTTTCTTAATGGCAAAATAAACATAGCCAATTATAGACCATTTGTCAAGGTCTGTGATTTCATTTATGTAAAATAAGCAGTTACTTTCTCTTTATAAGATCCTCAGAAAATAGTAAAACCTAGGTTTATCAGAATATAAAGAATTTGGCAGGTTCAAGGAAACTTCTAATTTACTTGGAAAATATAGAAATTAATATCTCTTTTTTCTGATGTTCTACAAAGTACAGCAGTATCCCAGGTATTAAACTGCCACATGCAGTTAAAAGGGCACATGGAAACACACAAAGGAAAGAATCAGTAAAGGTCAACAAAATCAGTAAGGGCAGATTACTCCTTTCGTATTTTGTAACACATTAATCATTAGGGTGGACCAGTTCCTATTAGCTGTATCAGCTCTGACCTCCAGCTTCTGATCCAGTTCCCCTCTACTGGTTGCCCACAGTCCCCGAAAAACCTAAAGGTGACAGCACACCAAAATCCCTCACCACCAAGAGCAACAGCTGCATTAGCAGCTAAAGACAGAAGTGTGGTTATCAGCAGGCACCTTCTTTGTAGAGCACCAGACATTGTGCTGGAGTAAAACACATCAGGCTAAAGAAGCCCCAAAGCATAAGGCACAAGTAAAGTTCAGATCAGCTAGAGGACCTCAGCATGTTCTACCACCAGCTTTTTCTTCAGAGCATGCAAAAGTCATGGAGAGTCTAGTTTCCAGCTGTGTGGCCTGTAGCAGATTTCGACCCATCCTGAAGGTACGGTCAGAAACTTTCACAGGGACTTCATTCCTTTACCGTAGTTCCTCTTTGACATAAATTAGCAAAAGACTCCATATGTTGCCTTCAGGGCAAGAGTACACTGGCTCATTGTTTCAGCTTTGACTAACACAATAAAGTCTGGTTGATTGACCACCCCAGAGAAACTGATGATAAGAAATAATTTTCTATCAGTAATTTACCTGCACACAGACATGCAATTTTTACAGATACAATTTCAGTCCATATTGAGGCATGGTAGAAGTTTATTCTCCAAGTTTGTAATAATACAGCGCTTCTGTCATTATGAAATCTTGTGTGTAATATGCACACTATCTAGTTCCTGGTATGGTTATACAGATTAAAGTTTATGGCACACTTTGCTAAAAGATAATTCAGAGCACTCACTAATTAAGAAGTACTGTAAATGCTTACAAAGGAACAGTGATATTATTAGATTTTTGCTTTGTCTTCACAGATGTAGTCATCAACAAAACAGAAAAATATTGTGCCAAGAGGAAGAATTGATCCCTTGTACCTTTCAGAACCAAAGAAACCTAAAAGCTCTACAAATATTTGAGACTATCAGTTACCTTTCAAATGCTATGGCATGTAACCAGATCACTTCACCACAGGCATTACTGTTGCCACTACCATAATTTAAGTTTTTGTGGCACTGTTGCAGTAGAATAGTTTCATCTGAGCAGATAAGGCACTAAGATTTGATATTTATAGATTTGCATTTCAAAGATTAACATGAAGTTCACAAGTATTAGAAAAGTAGAGCAATTTAGGGCAATTACAACATCTTCTTTAATGAAACACTCAGCCGCAACTAGTTTTAACAAACTGCTGGACTGACTTCAAAATATCTGATTTAAAAATATATCTCAGCCTAAATATCATGAAAGTTTTGGGAAATAAACTTGAAATTCCTTTCATTCTGATTCAGCATTTGGTCTCCTCTTCAGCTTAATCCAGATGCCATTATTTGGACGAAGAATCAATTCTCCAGCTATGCCAAGCTCTTCTGCCTTTTGACATGACTCCACCCAAAAGCGCCGCAGGATGAGGGCTAGAAGAGTTTTCTCCTCCATTTGTGCAAAGCGCTGACCTACAAGTTACAGGGTAGGAAAAAATGTTATTGACAGGTTGCATCAACAGTTGCTGCACTTAAATCCTCACAGCAATATCCCCAAGAACGCAAGACAGCAAGGATGTGCATCTCCCTTGAGAATGGAACTAACTCTAGGCCAAAACTGAGGTTACGTGGATACTACTAAAACTAGCACTTTTCTCTGCATGACATTTCTGGCCTTCCTAGGACAATCCACAGTATGTCTTCTTTGTCACAGCACACAGAACTCAAACAAGAAAGAAGAAACAGTCAACACTCTATATGGAACTAATACAAAACATAACCTTGTCATGTCTCTTGGATGGACTAGGCAGGGGGAAACAGACCAGAGGAGGAGAAGATGCAGCACAGGGACCATGGGAGAGAAAAATTCCACTGTTCCATATATGCAGAGAGGAGGAAAGGAGATAATGGAATGACAGACACACCTTCCTTCTATGATTATTAAGCCTCACACACTGATGATTTGGTAGCATAGAGGGCAAAGTTCAATTTACATTTCAGAGAAAGGTGAAGGAGGAAAGGGGAGAAGAGAGAAATGTGAGGAAAACAAAACCAAGTGTCACAATCCAGGCAGTTCACTCAAACTAAACTGAAAAATGGGAATGGGACAGAAAACCCAGTGCTCAGAAGTTTTTATGTTCTCCCCTCTGTGTAATATACACAGACGCACGTCTGTACACGTGGACACAGTGATGCATGAACCACCTCTCCTGTACATGTTCCTGCACACCCAGGAACTAGCTAGACCTGTTCCATTAAATTAGTCTCCTTGGAACACATAAAGACCTAGTCCACTGTTCTTATGGGAAGGGCACCTACTACTAATGAGACAAATCAAAACAAAACAACCTCACCCCCAAAAAAAGAAAACAAACCAAACCAAAAAACCCCAAAGAAGTTTTATTTCCTGTTCTTGCAAATGGCATGACAATTTCTGGGTGTTCCCCATCTGCACTTGAAATAAGTGCAGGGAACAGTCTTTTCATATGTTCTACAATATAAACAACAATGCCTCTACTTTGAGCACAGATAAATGCCAAGTGTCTCAGCAGCACCTGAAGAGCTAACGAGTTCTGGGATGACATTGAAAACACTAAAACAACTACAGTGTCAGAAAGAGGGAAAGAATACGTCAGTTGCAGACTACATGTTTGGGACACACAGCTGAGGTCATGAGAGACAGATGAGATGCTTCCAGAGCAGAACAGGTGCAGGAAAATTGTCTTCTCTCACTCTGTCTTGCTGACACTGAGAATCAGAAATTTGGAAGCAATCTTGTCCTAATGCAGGAACCCAATAACATGCTGCCAGACTGCAGAGGCAGTGAGGAGGAAACATCAGCATGATAGACACTGGCCCTAGAAAGTAAGGAAACCCTTGGGAAGAAACAAATGTGGCAGCTCAAGCACTAGGCTTGCAGGGCACAAGGTGCTCAGAATTCAGGGGTCGGGTGGGGAGAGGGAGGACAGGGACACAACTAGCAGGCATATCAAGACTTAAACTTCTGATACACTTCATTGCTGTCTTAGTTACCACACCAAAAGCAGAACTGTCACATTACAAGGTCTTCCTCCTCAGATACCTACCAATGCAGTTCCTGGGACCAGCTGAGAAGGGCACGTAAGCATATGGGTGCCTTCCTTTAGAATTTTCAGGGAGGAATCGCTCAGGCTTGAACTCCTCCGGGTCAGGGAAGATCTCAGGGTTTCGATGAAGGGCATAAGTTATAACAAGAACATTTGTGCCTTTTGGCACCTGATATCCATCTAAAGAGAAAACAGAAATGGAGAAGAAGGGTCAAAACAACAGCAAGTATGCAACTTTCTATACAAAACAGCACAGTAAAAAATAAAACAACAGTGCACTTTTCTTGGGAAACTCCTCCACTGAGGACATGTTAACATGACAGGAAGTGGCAAACACAGGACACTACTTACTAATACAGCAATCCTCTCTCAAAGCACGGGCAAACATAGGAACTGAAGGGAAGAGCCGAAGAGCTTCTTTCACAACACACTCAAGGTATCGAAGCTTCTTCAAATCATCTGCTGTAACAGGACGCTCAGTGTTGTCTGTCCAGAAACAAACAGGGGGATGAGCAAGACCAAACCTCCCTGTTTTTGACTAAAGAAACTCACCCTAGATACCTCCAGGAACCCTCATCACGCACCAAGACTACACAATAGAAGATGTTACACATGTAAGTTACATATGTATGTTACACATGTGTGCCTTGACCCAAAGATGTACTTTCCTTGACTGTACTACCCTACAGACCTTCCAGCACCATCTCCAACCACCTCTAGCTGCTGAAAGCTCCAGAAGGGACATGTGGCATGCTCCTACGTCCCCTTCTATGTCTAGGCTTGTAACACATCTCCACTCAGAAATGCAGCAAGTACCACCACAACCCCAATGAAGGGGGCAATGGAAACTTACCAAACACCTCATCTAATTCTCTGTGAACCTTCTTCTGGACTTCAGGATTATGTCCAAGCAAGTACAGGACCCAGTTCATAGCAGCTGCTGTTGTATCATGACCCTAGATGTCCAGATTGACAAAGATATTCACTTCAACTCTATTCCCGTGCACCGGTGGGCTTTGTAAACACTAAGATGTGCAGGTAGTACGGAAAGTGAGAGTTATTAGTCCCATAACCATGAGAAAAACACTGAATAACTGAAAAACAATTCTGTCAGGTGCTGAAAACTGATCAAAAGGGAAAAGTCTTGAAATAACCCAAGCAAAATTCCTCTCAGAAGATGCCTGAACTATCACTATCTACACAATGAAACATACATATATTCGTCTCTTTGGTTACAACAACACAACATCTGGGAGGCTAATGAATACCACAGGGTGAATGGTTTTAAACTAAAAGAGAAGAGATTTAAATTAGATGTTAGAAAGAAATCCTTTATTCAGAGAGTAGTGAGGTACTGCAACATGTTGCCCAGAGAAGTTGTGGATGTCCTGTCTCTCAGGATGTCAAGGCCAGGTGGGATGGGGCCCTGGGCAACCTAATCTAGTGGGTGTCATCCCTGCCCATAGCAGGGAGGTTGTAACCAGAATACCTTTAAGGTCTCTTCCAACCCAAGCTATACTCTGATAATACTCTCTGAGAAGGCAGTGCACTAATGCACAGTTGACAATGGAACCAGATTAGGGCCATCATGGCAAGGGACAAAATGTGAGAAGAGATGACAAAATGCAATGCCAAACACTGAAACCACTTATAGCTCTCTGCAGTGTTAAAGAGGTTTGCAACAGGAGCTGAGAGCCCATGGTCCATGTCAGCCATTAAGCTTTTATTACTTGCTTTCATTAGTAGAGTGCTCACATAGGCAGGGCTTACCACATACGTATTGCCCCAAATTGCCAGGGCACATCAATGTTTCTATTCTTCCTCTGTAGGACTGAAAGACTGAGATTTCCTTTTAGGTTTCCAGGGCTAAAATAACTTCATACTAAAAACAACCTCCTTAACTAACACAAGAGTCACTACCCACAAATTCTGAATTTCAGGTTCAAGAAGAAAAAAAACAAACAACAAACAAACCAACAAACAAGAACATCCAAACCAGAAAAACAACAAACCAATTGGTTCCTTGGTTACCTCAAACATGAAAGTATCTACTTCCTCACGAATGTCCCGGTAGCTCAATTTGTTCCCTTCATCATCTGTTGCACTCAGCAGCATGTCAAGGAATGCTTTTCTCTTTTTGAAGCCACTTTCTTCACAGTTGCCATCATTACCATGTTTATTTTGCTTAGTGTTTTTGAGTTCTGCAGCTTTTTCTGCAATGACCTGAGATTTGAACCATTACATCAGATATGATTCACACAGCACATGTGCACAGTCTACATCATACAGGTTTGTCCCAGCTTATCAAAAAAGCAACATCCATCTGTAGCAGTCTACATAAGCTAGTTAGCATAGCTGTCAGCATTAGATCATGAACTTTAACTGAAATATGACCAATCCCTCTTCTCCCACGGAATAGAATGAACTTTTAAAATAGATAGCCAAGCTACATAAAGAACTTACTGATCATCAAGAAGTGTAAACATACCCAGAGTATCTGGAAAAAGCCAATTATGAATGCCAACAATGGCAACAGCAAATAATAAAAAAAAAAAAAAATCAGTGCAATTCCAAACAGTCTGGTCACCAGTAAGATCTTCTCTATCCTATCGATAACTAAGGAAAAGATCTCACTTCCAACCTCTGAGGAACCCAGGAGACTGAAGGGAAGCCAGAGCATCCCACAACCCTGCATCAAGGCTATACATAACATTGCTGAACCCCCTACACCAAAGCTTCACAAATTTTCTTCAGTATGAAAGCGATGGTTGAACTTCTCTTTTTTAGGTCAAAGCACAGCCCCAGAAACAGTTACAGATTTCTTGCTGTTACCACTGTTGACACAACAACACAGAACCCTTCAATAAACTGATGTTGCTCTTAACAACAAAATAATTTAAAAGAAAGGCTGCAGAGTATGCAATTCTGTTCAGAGGAAGCACTGAATGACAAAAAAAAATTACAGTTCTATATACACACATTGTTTCCCTCACTGAACAGTCATGTATAACATCATATATTGAACCATCTTTTGTCTCAGTGCTTTCTGTCAGTACCAACAATAGGTGACATCATTATTTACTGTTCCTTTGTCATCTTCTAACATTTGGCTTCTTATATTCAGTGCACCCACCCAGCATGGGAGGAGAGCAAGTGCTACCTCAGGTCCTCTTAAGAGCCTCTCTCATATCTCACTGCTCCAACTCCCAGTAAAAGGAAGGAAAACATGAACTACTTAAAAACAACACAGAGTCAATGTGGGACATTATACGTAGTCGAAGTTATTTCGTTTGTTACAGACATTGATACAATGACATCATGGGGTATATAGGGAAAGCAGCCTCTCTGATAACATCCTAATAGTAGATTTTGGAGAGCAAACATTGGCAAAAACAGCATGGAAACTATTTGATTAGAGAAAAGGCTGTTACTTCCACAGTCTAACATGGTGAAAGAACACTGCATTTTACGCCAAGTTAGTGATGCATGCTTAATGGTTTCTGTGTCAAAGTGTCTTACTTCTGTTTTCCCATCTCAGCAGTTCTGCTCCAAACAGGGAAAAATGAATACAGGCTTCAATTTCTGAAGGCTGAACCAAGCAGCATTACCATGCAGAGCTCTATGCTTACTGCTCCAAACTTGGCAGTGATTCAGTTGCAGGTGATTCAGTTGTAGAACATGTGGGCCAGTTCAATGAATTCCTGTTGTCCATTTCAGCTGTCAAGGACTTGCAAGTCCTGACAATCCCTCAGAGAAGTATACTTGCTTGTCTAAGTATGATAAGGCTCCTGAAAGGGAAGTCAGCTGTTGTCTCCTTTTCAGGGAATTTCTCAGCATCTCAATAGCTAGCTCTTCTCTTATTAGATGCATATCAAGGAGGCTGAACCTCCCCCAAACTTAGAAGCTCTCTACTGAGTACAAGGCTTCACAACAATTAAAATTATCATTATAAAGAAAAAAAATATTTACTTTATCTGTAAAATTGTGAAGGATTTGGAGGTTCCTCTTGTGCTCTCTTCCTTCCTTGAACAGCATATATACAAGATCAGGCCAAAACCAAGGGCTCTTCTGTCGCTGTTGGATTAAATCACCCATCCTAGGGGCAAAACAATTACATCATGTGACTTTTCTTGACAAAAAAACCCAAACTACAACACCCTTTCAATAACCAAAAAGCTATCTATGTCCCCTAATGAAGTAGAACTTACCCTATTGTGTGAGTTTAAATCTATTCATCTGAAAGGAAGGATGTTCACATTTGTTTCCTGATTTTACACTCTCTCAGATTGTCTGTTACCTGCCATGTTTTATACCTTTAAGCACTGATCTCTGAGAAGGAAAGCATGTTCTAGTTTAGTTGGAATCCTCTTGAAACAGACCTATTAAGTCATACAGCCTCACTCCACTTCAGTAAAGCAGTGACCACATTGAAGACTACTCATGACAGGGTTCCAAAATATTTGCCCCAAGAACTCAGTCACCTGAAATCATTACATTCCTACTTGACTGTCAAGATACCATATACATAAGATAACAAGTAAAAGTATAAAATAAATATGAGACTTCAAGCATGCTCAAACACAACTGGAGTACATGTGGAAGGGCCAATTGTCATTGCTATTCAGCTCTTGCACGTGCCTTGGCTGCACAGACTGTCAGGAGTAATTATTACATTTAGGCTTCAAGGATACTAGCAGAACAATCTGGGAAAGGCCAAGGAACTAATGACAATCAAACCCCCCAAGTCCACCCTTTTTTTGTAACATACCTGTCTCAACAAGCCCCATCAAAATCTAGCAGTGAGATCAGAGTCCTTTAGGTTGGGAATGACCTTTTTGATCATTGAGTCCAATGGTTAACCCAGTATCAACCCAGCACAGTCCACCGCTAAACCATGACCTCAAGTACCACATCTACACATCTTTTAAATACTTCCAGAGTATTTAGTGACTCAGGTTAGTCTGTTCCAATGCTTTACATCCCTCCATTCATGACCCCTAACCTTCCCTCCTGAAACCAGCAGCATCAACACACCAGCCCAACTACAAAGTAGCTAAGGAAGATGTCTGTTTACCTATAGATAGCACGAACATAGTCAGAATCCTTGTTCTTCTGAGCATCCACATTCTTGCCCATTGCTGTTTCTAGAAGGAGGAAAATATCGATGTTTCACAAGTGTAAGGTGAAATGCACTGTCCGTGTACACAATAAGTTACTACTGCTCCCTGTTTCTGACTGTCACCACACAATCCATTCGACAGGTGAATACACACATCCCTTTCCAGGTAATGAGCTTGCTTTACATTTCCATGCCCAGGAATCCTGCTCCTCAATACAATCTCACTTCAGACTGCTACCTCTGTCCATCCCACAAACTCACCTGCTCAGCTGCACACATTAAACCCTAGGAGAAAGCACGGCCTTGGGAAGATGGAAATGCATGCACACAACATGCAATCTTTAATCACCTCTTCACACAACATGGGACAGCTGAACTCATGAGCTTCTGCATCATTCAGTCCCACCACAGTGACTGAAGAGGACTTACCACAGATGATATCAAGGGCACACAGAGTGACATCCAGAAAGACATTAAATGGCTCTTTGTCGACATGCTTCTCAAGTTTCTCCACCAAAATGCTTCCTTGTTCATTCATAACCTCTAAAAAGTCATTCAAGATTTCAAAGTGAAATGTGGGAGTTATCATCTTCCTCCGTGACCGCCACTTGTCTCCAGTGCTGTAAAATTAATGAGGAGAAGCAAGGGTTAAAAACTCCAAATCCAAATAAAAACCTCACCACCATAGGAAGTACACAGTAAATACTGCAGCCTGGAACAGGTGGACACACTGCAGATGACTCTTCAAGCTGTCCATAGCACTCCCGAGACAGTGCAAATGGAAATATTTCTTGCTTCAGCTCTCTCCGAAGCACAAGCCACCACTTCTCTAGCTGATCTCAACAGACAGACACACCAACAAGCCTCCAGGAAGTGCATCCTTGTTGATCAGTGCACAGGCTCAGAGAGACTGAGCAGAAGCCAGCCATAGGGCAAAAGAGTTATTCAGGCCTCGACCCACCATACTGTCTCTCTGAATCACTGTCTCTCTGAGTCATGTTTGTCTTCATCCACTAACTATGAAATGAGGATCAGAGAGACCTAGGGCCCAAGGACATTACGAAAATGACTGCCTGAAGGTCTGGCTACAAAGCACTTCCTTGGTGGCAGGCAATCACATTCCACGTACCAGTGAAAGAGCATGGAGCTGCAGCGAGTGACACCAGCTTCCTGGGGGTTCTTGTTCACTTTTTCTGAATCACATACCCCACTGGCACACACTTACAGGGTAAAACCATCACACCCATTACTCCTGTTAATTTGCTACTGGGACACTCCTCAGGCCAGCTTATCTGCTTGCTGTCTACCACTACAGCCCTTAATCATCAGAGACTGGAACAGCCTCCTCCATTATGTTTTTGCAAGCACAAGAAAGTCAAAATACATCTAAAAGCCTACAGGAGACAAAAATCAGTAAGGAAGAAGACTAACAGTGAGGATATACCATGCCTGATGCCCATGGACCTCAACCTCTCTGCACTTCACCTTCTTAAAGGCCATGAACAAAAGTCAGGATAAAAGGCATTCATAGTCCTCTCACATAAACTTGCACTTCCCACACCACATGATCACAGCTGGCCTTTACAACACCATGAGGCCATCATAAAGCACAAGGAGTCTACCCGAGGGCTCCAAACAGGCAACAAAGCTTCACTACCAACAGGGGGACCTTGACCTTCTTTCAAAAACTCAGAAGAAACTCAAAGGCACCAGAGCCACTCTACACTCACCTTGCTCTGAATCTTGATTATCTGCATCATCCAAACCAAGCCCTCCTTTACCCTTCCAAGACTGGAGGACACCAAAGCCTTACATCATTGCTCTTCCCTCTCTCCATTCCTGACTTATGCTCTTACCCAGGCTTACCCTTTGTATGATCCTTAACTGCATGCAGGAAAGGAAGGAGAGGGTGCAAATACTCTCCCATCCTACCCCAAAGCATCACCAACCTCAGATCCATACTACTGGTTTGCAGTATCACCAGCTGAGATATGCAATGCACACAATCTCTCTGTTCAGAGATACACACAGCATTCTTGCCACCAAGACGTCTTCCTATCATATAGGAATTTCAAAAAGATAGAGTTTCTTTATACCTCGTCAGAAGTCCCGTGCCCAGCCATGGTTCCAGGAATTTGTACAGGTATGATTTTTCTATATGCTTTGAACTGCTCAGAATAACCTGTCAGAAAAATGAACAGAAAGGAAAAAGTAATAGTTGTTAGATGGAGAGACATTTCTTCAATACTTCTCCAATAAACACTCCAACAAAGAAACAATTTTGCTTTCCCAATTTAAGGACAATCATTGTCAGTAGCAAAACTAATGACTACATTTCATGGCATCAAGACAGACCCATGAAGTTCCAGTGCAGAAGTCAGACATAAGCATTGCAGCCTGCATTTCATAATGTTCTATGTACAACCCCAACAAAAATCCACCAAGCCCTTTTTAACAAAAATCACATTCAGAGAAGAGAAACTAACAGGTTGGACACTGCTCTGCATGTCAGTAGAATAGATAGGAGACCAGCACACTCACCTCCACACTGTCAGGGTGATACAAAATCATAACAGGCAATGGTCCTATCCAAAGTTTAAACAATGGACGATTCCTGTACTCCTCAACATAAAATTGTAGTTGCTTAAAGAATCCTGGAATAAAAGATCAGATTATAATTTTTCAAAACAGCGGGGTTTACTGAATAAGCAAAATTTCTGTAATTAACTGTTTTACACCATATGCCCTGCAATTTTGATTTTGTTGTAGTTTTATTTTGCTGCTATGACCAAGCAGTGTATTTTGCAATTCAGATATCCTCGTGACAAAGGGAACATGGTCATACAATCATGTATGCCCTAGATAAGCTGAGAGATCAGTAGTACCCAGCTGCCTGCTGGACTTCATACTGATGAGCTCAGCAATCCAGCCGATTCACCATCATTATATACTTATTCAGTCTATATCTTGCCAGTTTAGCTACAAAGAGAGCATGGGAGGTAGCTGGATCTGTGAGCAAGGGAAGAGCAGCAGATGGTGTTTAATTTGATTCAGAGAGGTCTTTGATGCCATCTCATCACAGAGGGCAAGTATGTTCATTCTGCAATACTAAAGGTGGTGGCCACAATCAGGATGTTCAAGGATTAAATGGGTCTTAGCCCTTTCAACAACCAGTTTAAACAACAAGCCACACCCTTCCAGGCCTCAGCAGAGTTGAAAATTCAAAGCTCCTCAAATCAAAGTAAAAAGAAAAGTTTCCTAATAGATGCCCAAATACAGCACTCCCTAGTCTTAGGCAAAGTTCTAATGACATGTCACCCAACAGACTTCAGAATATCGGATTACTTTGTTATTTTTGTAATATTTTTTCCTAACATTGCCATATCACATATTAAAATATCACATTTTCCAGCATGTGTCTACCAATATCAATAAAGAAAATCACCATCATAAGTAATTTTTTTAATTCTCCTATAAAACTTTTTTTCTAAAAGCTATCTTTTTTCCAATTGTCACATTTTAAATGAAAAACATTATAAACTACAAACTTCAGGCATTTTTATATAAATAAACACTAACAAAGACAGAGATGAAGATGGATTTAAGTCAAGCATGGAGGCTATGCTAACAAATGAGAACAGACTCCACAGAAAATCAGTCTCCATCAAATTCTTCCCCCCTACTCTGCTCTTGTGAGACGCCACCTGGAATACTGTGTGCAATTCTGTTGTCCTCAGCATAAGAAAGACATGGAACTGTTGGAGCAAGTCTAGAAGAGGTCACAAAGTTGGTAAGAGGACTGGAGCATCTCCACTATGAAGACAGGCTGAGGAAGTTGGGGCTGTTCAGCCTGGAGAAGAAAAGATTGCATAGAGACCTCATAGCAACTTTTCAATATCTGAAGGACCTACAGGGGAGCTGGAGAGGGACTCTTTGATAGGAACTGCAATGATAGGACAAGGGGTAATGGGTTCAGACTGAAGGAGGGAAAGCCTAGCTTGGATGTGAGGAAAAGGTTTTTTACTATAAGGGTGGTGAGACATTGGAACAGGCTGCCCAGGGATGTGGTAGCTGCCCCAACCCTGGTGGTGTTCAAGACTAGGCTGGATGAGGAGGTGTCCTCTAGTGAGGAGGTGTCCCTGCCCATGGCAGGGAGGATTGGGACTAGATGATCTAGTAGGTCCGTTCCAACCCGTAAATTCTATGAGTCTTTGATTCTATGAAATTGCTTTCTGGAGATAGAAAGCAATTTTTTTTCTGTTTGGGGTTTTTTTTTGTGTTTTGGGATTTTTAGAAGACTTAAAATGAAGACAAAAAAACAACAAGGGGAACAAAAAAGCAGATTCATCTCTCATTCAGGCTCATATAAACATCCTGGCTAGGATCCTCCTACTGCTTCCCCAAAGTCAACTTTGTGGAAAGCTGTTTCACCTCACATCCATCAAAGATCTCTCGTATTTAGATATGGGGTTGAATCCAGAGGAAAGATGTGACTGTGTATCCTCATGAACAGAGGTGCCAAGTCTCAACATGAGTCAGCACTGGTAAATTTGTGTGCCAATGCTGTACTCATCCTTGACTTCACCGTGCTCACATAACCCACTTAGTCTCTCTTCTGGCAGCATCCGTGGTAGCACAGCCAGCAATGCATGTACACAGAGCAGACTGACATAGAGAGACATCACAAACACACACAGAAGAGTCTGGTGGGCCACTGACAGTATAGCCAGTGCTGCTTTCATACCTCAAACTCCTTAAGAAATACACTTCTGTAAAAAAAAAAGAGCACCAAATGGAAAGGAAACATCTAACACATTAGTGCTCTCTCCAGCACCTGGCAAAAAGAAAGTCTCATTAATCAGCGCAGGAACAGAAAGGTTTGCTTTTGAGGGATGTACTGTAAATAATCAGCATTTTCTTTTGCATCTAACACAGAAATCTAAGTCACAGCCAATTCTGAAAGTGATCCAGTAACATGGTATGCTGAAATGCCTTGCACATGCTCACTTGGGGGAAGATAATTCTTTTGTTTGTATTACAGCGAAGAGTCATGAGAACAGTGTTCCACTTTGTGAAACAGCAGTTTCTATGAGAGCCCTTAGCATGCCTCCCTGTCAGAAAAATACATTCCACAGTGTTCATGCTCCCTACCAACAACTGTAACAGTCTGAGTCCAGCATCAGTATCTGGAAGCTGCTGTCAGATTGAACCTCCAGCTTATCTTTGACCAATGAAAACACCACATTTATGCAGTTCCTCTCCTTTCCCCTCCACCGCCCACTCCTCACACAGTTACCCTCTGCAGGTTCCCCGCAGCTCCAGAGAAACCTAAAGGTGACAGCACACCCTTTGACACTCCGCTCCCCTTCCCCAGCCACACAGCTCAACCACACAGGCATTTCACCAGTGCTGGCCCTCTCCAGCAAACCCCAAACAGTGCAGGGACCTCACAGCTGGGCTGCAGCATGAGCTGGCCTTACCTTCTCCATCTGGCTCCAAAAGTAGAGCGTTTCCCAGCACAGGATAACAGGGGCTGATACCCGGGATCAGCTTCATCATGCGCCATCGTCTCCAGTAATCCATCAGGGAGGGCAGGCAGCACATGGCCATAACTGTCAACAGAAGAGCAATGACCCCAGCCCCCAAGGGCATCAGCTGGGGTCTCCCTGCAGATCCTTGCACTACCTCCATCATCACCTCTCAGCCTCCTGCTCTGAGCTTTGATCCCTGCTGCAGAACTGGCACTGACGTTGCAGTGAGTCGTGTAAGGGCAGGGGCCAAGAGAGCAGGAGGCGGAGCTGCCACACAGGCCACAGGCACAGCTTCTTGCCAGGAAAATAAACACTTAAAACACATGCGCATGGAGAGGCTCCTGCAAGCACTTTCTGATGGCAGAGCAGCCAGAGGCAACAGTGCCACTTCCCTGCCTTCACTTGGCTCCTCTGATTCAAGTGAGGAGTGACAAAGTTCTTTGCAGCAATTCATAAGCCTCAGAAGGAAAAGGTGCAAAGCACTATCAAGAGAGACAACATCTTTGTGCTGATTTGGGAAGTATGGGTTTTCTCAATATCATCTTTCTCCGTCTGTTTTCAGGTGCTCAGGGAACACCAGTTTGCCACACAGAACTGCTCCAGTGCTGCCCAACATGATGACTGAAGGGTCACACAGGGAGTACCTATCTTCATTTGGGTTGATGGCTTCAAGGGGTTACAGAAACCAAAGCCCATACAGACCCATGATCAAGAGCAGCATTGCAAAGCACACTAATGCTTCTCAGCTTAAATGACCTTCATTGATTTCACTGTTGAATGCTCAGGCACAGGCTAAAGGGATACCAGTAACACGACTGGCAGCACCAGCACTTGTGCCACAACTTGCAAAGTGCTTGGCTGGATGTAGTGCCATACCCACCACACATACAGCTGCCCTTCCTGCCTCAGGAGGATCCAGGATTTCATCTCACTGCTGCAGGGCTGCTAAGCATCTGTTCCTCAAAGCAGGTGCTCAGAAACTTTGTGAAACAAAAGTTTAGTAAAGAGACAGCATGGTTCACAGCCGATTCACAAAACATCCCCCCCTAAATACAGCACAAAAGCTTCTTAAAGCCAGAGTCACATTTATTCTGTTTGCTTTGTACCAAAAATGCTGCACTGACCACACCAGCATTTTTAGTAAATCAACAGCATAACCAAAACAATTAAGATTTTTAAAAAAACACAAACAGAAAGCTCAGAACATCAGAAGTTAAGTAAGGTTTTAATGACCCTTGGCAGAACAGGAAAGTAAATTTTAGCACTTCGTTCCCATTATCTCACAGCACACTTTATCATTAATGCTGACTGTTGTATCTTTCTGCAGAGTAAACAGCTGGAAATGAACTTTGCTACTCTTGCTGTTGTTTGTAATGGTTTGTGAGAACTCAACAGATACATTACCCATCTTGCAAACACTTAAGGCAAGCTACAAGGCCATCAGTCCCCTTTTTTCTCCAGGTGACATCCTAGGAAGGAAGAAAGCATGACAGATGAACAGGCTCACCTTTTGCCTTTTTAACATGGAGATAAGCTGAGTAATTACACTCTCACCTTTACAAAAAAACCTTGCAGTTTATTGCCTTCATAGGGTCAATAATTAGATGAAGGCTAGTTGTGATTCTGAGTCAAAACTCCATGTTTCTAGCTGCTGCTAACTCCTTCTGAAGGAAAAACAAAAACCAAAACACACAAAACCCAGTGCAACAGCTGGGAGAAGGTGAAAAGCCACAGGGAAAGCAGTAGGGAACACAGCAGAAGAAATATTGCAAAATCCTGCCAGCAGCTGGCAATGATGATGCAACTAAGGAAAGGCAGCAGCAACATTGAAATGAGATGTAAGTGATATATAGCCAAAAAAATAAAAATAAGAGGTCTGGCATCTTTAAGGCTGAATTATGTTACTGAGACTTGCAATCATCATAAACCTTGGAGGATGTTCTGCAAGAGAGGAGTTTTCTACCAGACTGTGATTTCTTTTTCACCCAGAGAGCCATTTGTTCAGTGCTGTATTTTGGTGAGCACTCCACTGGTCAGTGAATCTTTGCTTTTATAAACAGACATAACAGTACAAACATGCTTTTACTCAGCCTCTTACCTAAGTGATAACCTATCTGCCCATGTGGACAGAAGGCACATATTCTGTTGGACAGCTGTGTCAGCCCACAGGCACAATGACAACACAGGCTTCTGCTGATTCCTAGAATGCAGCCTCAATTCATCAATAAAGAAATTGACAAAATCATCATTAACAGCAAGAAAAACAAAAACCCAAGGCAAAGCAAGGCTAAAATGGATCTGACACAACAGGACAATAGAGATGTACATAACTCATTCTGAAAAACTGGTTTTTCTTAGGAAATATTTTTCTTAGTAAGTGCTTCTCTCTTTCTCAGCACAGACTATCACAACATGCTTAACCCTTATATACTCTTAAAAAAATAGGCTATTTGTAGTCCACAATAGTCATCCCCTACACAAAGAAAATATAATACAGCATGTCTCCATTTCAAAATACATCATCAGTACTGGGCAGCTCAGAGATCTCCCCCGGTCCTCAGAGAGGAATTTCAGGACCTGGTGCTAAACTTCATGCCACTGTAGCCCAAAAAACTAGGATTCCAAGACCAAAGCCTGAGGAAGACTCCATCTTCAAATCCTTTTGTGGATCCTCCCTCACACAGGTAAAGGAGATTAACAGCATTTGAGAGACAGAGACCACTCCTATGGCTTTCATAGACAGACATTGCTGTGATGCCCACTTCCATCAAGCTATACCTTTCTTGGTTGTGCAACCTGCTGCTCACAGCAACAACTGCTGCTCTTTTCATTCAGAAATCCACTTATTGAGCTCCACTGCCTCACAGAGGTTGGCAGTCTTCTCTCTTTCACAAAGGGCCACATGATGAACAACTCCACAATGATTCAGTGGTTACTACTTCTGTGATTACAGAATCAACCAGCACATAGCCATCTGTCATTTAAGTTCAAAACGTAAGATCTGCATTGCCATGAAATGCCAAGAACAGGATGGTAAGGCAAATATTTTGCCACTATTTCTCTGCATTCTTGTCAAGATCTGCACAATAAAGGAGGGAGCACTCATGAGAGCAAAAGTATATTTTAGATATGCTACTAAAGACTTATATTTTGGAATTTTGGAAGTTATGTCATCTTTGACCTGAGACTTCTGAAGAAACTGCATCAAACTGACCTGCAATTGTATGAAATTGATCCGAAACTCCATACAAAGCACTCTGCTGTCTTGGATACCATGCCATATCATCACCAGTGAGCAAATGCGGCTAGTCAAGGAAGAACACTAAGCCAGTATTCAAAAGAACACAGTGCTTGATGACCACTTTAAAAAATCTAACAATAAAAAAAAATAACACCACGGAAATCTGATAAACATTAAAAATATATATTAGAAATATTTTGCCTTGTATTATCATTCCTTGAACATTCATAGAAAGTGAGGAGAACTGGTATTAGTTCCCAAGTAGAAGAAGGTACTACTTAACTGCATACTTTCAGCATGTTACTTTCTCCTCCTTCCTTTTGCCTTCAACAGCTCTTTGACCATACCTACTTAAACTGCTGGCTCTCTGACAGAAGGAGGAATCCCTGACTGTGAATGCACACAGTACTAATAGCCAAGGCCTTGATGAGTGCTGTGATCTCTGGACAGAACAAAATCCCCATCTCCTCTCTGATCTGTAGATTTGGGTCTACACAAAAAGGTATGAAATAATACTTTCATCAGCTAAGTACATATTTCCTTTTTAAAATCTGAAAGCTTACATATTTCAAAATATGATTAATTTGTACAGTAACATGCAGTATTTTACAAGAAATCTCAAAAAGTGGGAAGAGTCTTACTGACTTGTCAGCATGTCAGTTCAATTGCTCATATAAACATGTTTGGCCTGGCAGAGAAGACATTACTTCCTGTACACAAGGTTTATCCCAGCAGTTCCCATAGATACTGATGGTTAGAACAGTAAGTAAAAGCAGTGAACAAATTCCATCTCAAAAGAATTAAAGGAAGAAGAAAAAATAGAGACAGACAACATATGTAAGAGATCAGCTGCAATAAGAAGACAGACTGAAAAGGAAATACTGCAAACTCCTGTTTAAAAGTATAAACTTTATATATGACTGATGTTTACAGAATCACATAATCAGTTAGGCTGGAAGGGACTACAATAGGTCATCTGGTCCAACCTCCCTATTTCAGCAGGGCCATCCCAGAGCACATGGCTCAGGATTGCATCTAGATGGCTCTGGAATACCTCCAGTGAGGGAGAATCCATGAGCTCTCTGAACTATCTGTTCCAGTGCTCTGTGACTTGAACCGTAACAAAGTTCTTCATATTCAGCTGGAACTTCCTGTGCCTGAGTTTCTGCCCATTATCTCTTGTTTTATTGGTTTCCACAACTGAGAAGAGTCTGGCTTCATCATCTTGGCACTTGGATACATCAATAAGGTTTAGACAGACTAGAACATCTTAACACCAAGGAAACAAAAAAAGAGGGACGAGGACATTAAGACTTAAGCATAACTTATTTGCTTCTATAACAATAACAATTCCCTAGGAAAGACAGAAAAAGGAGGAATGCCTGAGAAGAAAGTGCAGCAGCAGTGTCTTGATGCTGCGAACAGAGCAGACACCTCAATCATTTTTTCCATTCTGATCTCATATTTAATCTAATCTCTGGTCTGACAATTTTAAAAGAAAGCAATGCAGGCATCCTGATGATAGCAAGGCTCAGCAGACACCAGAATACTGCACATCTTCTTTGCTACACAAGATACTAGGTGGCAAATTTAGCACTACAGTCTTTCATTCAGTGCAGTGGGTTTCTCTTTGTTCCTCAGATGGGTTAAGAAGCAATCTGAAATCTCTTCCTTGAGTCTGGAGGATTTCTCTGAAAGGATCTGTAGAAATGCTGTGAGCCTGGAAGATACAAAACATTGTTAATTACAGTTTCTGAAATACACTCCAAGATTATGTACGAGTTACTTCCACCAGTCTGCTCAGATCAATGTTTGCTAACCTGCTCTTTTATATAATTTTGTCAATGATGTAATTATTTAAACCCAAGGAACTTCCAAACAAATAAAGGTTACCTACAAGCAGTCAAATATGCCAGGAACTAGCTAGTCAGCTTTATTGTAAAAATGGAACAAAATGAGCCGCATAGGGTTGCTCTCTTCTTTGGTGCTATAGTTGGAAGGTACAGCGGCAAATTAATAAATGAATATTCATTTTTATTCTATCTAAGAGGGCTTTATACTTTTGTTAAAATTCCACATTTTCAAATTTATTTTTTCCCCATATAACAAGTTTACTAATTTGGAGGCTAAAATAAAATTCCTACCAATCAGAGTTAGGGCTACCTCAGACCAAGTGAGAAGAAATTTCAAAACCAAACTCAAAAGATCCTGGCAGTACACCTGCTCTTCTTTTATCCCAAGATGGCTCTTCCTAAGCACTTCACTTTTTTACTGTACAATGGGTGAATAGACTTTGTTGGCCTTTTGCCTTCCGAATGATTCTTACTTTGCCTACCTATTACTAAAGATTCTTACTTTGCCTACCTATTACTAAAAATTCTTGACCTGTCCCTCTGTGGTTAGCAAAATCCATGGGAGTCAGTGATCTCTTCTGAGATGTCTCTCTCTGTAAAAAGGAAAGACATACTATTAGCTTGTGTGATATGCTAATCCACTGAAATGGTTTAATTACTGTTTATTATGTTCTAGTCCAGCAGACTGAATCCTACCAAGCTGCAAAGCTCCAAGCAGCACTAAACTGCACCCTTCTAGCGCACAGACACCCTCAAAGTTTGATGCCCTAGACTTGAAAAAAAACTTCTTCCTCATACAATAGTCCCACACCGCCCCCAAGACTTTTAACATCTTCCTCCACTGGTAGCAGGAATCCCTCTACACCAGAAGTCAAGAAAGACCCAGAAATTAGACCTTCTGTAGACCAACAGTGGGCAGGAATGAATGCTTCCTCCCTTTCCCATGTCTCTACTTACATTGTAACATACCCTGAATGTATGAGTTGTGTTGGGCCTTGAAAACTGATCACCAGTAACAGTTCTTTCTCTAAGTGGCTGCTGCTCTGTCCTGCCAGGCACTGCACTCGACACTCTGCTCTGAGCATATCGTCCTCGATGCTGAGAGAATTAAAAAGAGCACGTAAAAAGCACAGCAATTGAATCAGTTAAAACATTTTTCTGTTTCCATACAAAAATACACAAGGAGAAAACAAAAATACTTTTTTACTAGCCAAAAGCACCAATTTAAGGGTTCATGTGTTTCTCAAACAGATGTAAGTCTGTTCATCAATACTAGTCTGTAATTCCCAAAGACTTATATTACTTAAAATAATAAATGACTTTACATTTATCTCATTTCAAAATATTATTCAGAAGCAAAATAATACCAACACACCAATTAACTTTCATTCTGGTGATTTATTACTTCCTTAACCTTCAAAAATAGGCCAGTATCAGTAAGATCTATCTGTTTTGTTCACTTAGTATCATTTTCTACTTCAGTCAGCATAATTTCTTACTTCATGTAACCTAACATTAGTGAATAAAACACTGACAAGAGCTATTTAAATGCAGATGCATAAAAGTGCAAAGTTACTATCTCGTTGGTTGGTTCCCTTTTTTCTTTTAATAAAAAAAAAACCCAGATTTTTATGCTGTCAGAGAATATGATTATTATTATAGATGTTTCCACCATGATCTGTTTGAAACCTGGCATTTTGAACTGGTTTCTCTTGCGTTCTAATGGGACCACAATGGAACACACATTAGCATGTTAAAATCATGTATTAAATACAAACCAACACAAACTGTAAAACTGTTCATTTCAACCAGTGATACAGAGCAACTTATTTCCAAATAGTTTGAAGCTCTTCATCAGTACAAAAATGAATGCTACTTACAGAGTTCTGTTGCAATCGAGGTACCAAAAGATCTTGTTCAACAGCCTCAGAGTTTATTGGTGGTAACTTGGTCCATGTTGTAGGTGCATGAGCAGAAGATAAACAATCTGAGCTGGCATCCCTACAGAATTTTAGAGCTCCTTTTTTAGGAAAATTCATGTTAAAGATTTCTTCACTGAAGTAATATTAAATTATGAAGCAGTACATTTCTTTATAGTGCTCAGCTACAGAAAGTAACAGCACCTAATACAGCAACAACAAATAAAACAAACACTTCTCCTCCAAAAAGAAAGCACAGTTCTGTTTGTTTTCCTTTTCTCTCTAAATTCTAGAAATCACAGGTTAGTTTTCAAGTATTTTGAAAAATCCTTCACAGGTCAAATTTCAGTAAAGTTCTGAAAAAAGCAAAGAAGAAAACTTAGCAACTCACAATTTAGTCCCCCTAAGGATTTCATCACTGTATGTATTAGGGACTTTTGAGCAGAGTTGGTCAGAAGTGAGAGAAGGTAACCGACGATGGTTTGGTAGTTTCCTAGATGCCAGCAGTGTCCGAGATGATGAGAGAACAGAGTTATTAGAAATTCTTCCCAACCTAGTATGTGCTGAATTTGGAACACTAAAGGCAATGCTATTCGGTTTGTCTTCTTGCTCATTC
>NW_008654895.1:32322-43398 GCF_000695815.1 Acanthisitta chloris
AGAAGAAAAGGATCTAACAGTGTATCATTTCAGCCTCTGCAAATCATTATCACATCAGTGAAACACACAAACATGACTGTCATTTTTGTAATTGCAAGTTATCTTACATAACGTGAATTATGTCACATTTTTGAAAATGTGAGTATCAACACCTACTGTATTTTTTCTACGGGGGCAACATGCCTCTGTTGGAGTGGTTTTGCTTGGATTGTCATCACACCATTCAAATCACCACAGAAGTTGCTAGATAAACGGTGAACCTGTTAAATGCAACAAATATGCATTAACCTTTACTTTTTTTGAAGGAAGACCTCAAAAATCGCAGAGTTAGGAAACATTTTACTTCTTTCTTAGAAAACAGATGGTTCAGTAGTAGTAGATGGAGCAACTATAATGTTTTGCTTATTTTAAACAGATTTTTACAAACAGAACTTGCATAATTTAGTTATTGAATTGCAACTCAATTTACAGTGGAAGTTTAAATTGAAGACAGAGCTTGATTCTCCAAAGTTTCTATTTACCATCAGCACAGGGCACAGAGTCTGGGCATTACTTATCTAAGCATTTTACTTCTGCTGGCTACTGGGAACACTACAGAACAAAGTACACCAACAGGTAGAGCCAAGACTGCTATGCTATTTTTCCCATGTTCCTTATCTTGCTATGTAACAAGCATGGAAAAAGAGCAGATGGAAGAAAATGAAGTCACTTGAACCCAATAAGAGAGAGATGTGAGAAAAAAACAAACAGAAGCAGTGGCTGAAAAAGAAAACAAATGTGCAAAACAGCAGCCAGGGGAGAGGGAGAAAAGACAGCAGGCAGGATAAAATAGGACATTTTATCAACTTAAAGATGAGCTTCTACAAAGACAGGTAAGGCCTAGTGGAAACAAGCTGGTGGATGTACTACAGAGTTCCCTTTCAGAAGAGGCAAAGAAAAAGAAAAGGAATGAGGGAGTCTGAAAATTGCAGGGTTGTGAGTAACGCACTTCACCTTGCAACTTCTCATTCCTGCAGTGCAGGGAAAAGCCCAGTGTGTTTACTTAATTCTCCCAAGAAGAAATGATAGGACCACAATACAAACAAAATTAATTTCTAAGGACAGAATACAGTATAACAAGCCTTTCTTTGTAAACCATCTTCAGCAATATCTTAAGTGGTAAATACCACCTTTAAGAACAACCAAAGAAAACCAAGTGAGAATACACAAAAAAATGCACATGCAATTAACCCTCATTTTAAATAAGATGGCTTTAAGTACACCTACTTGGTATAAAGAAAAAAAGAGGCAAAAAAAAAATAGAAGAGCCTTTTCAAGTTTTGACCAAGACAGTCCAAGGTTTGTAGAAAGAAAAAGACTATCATTTGACAGAAAGTTATTTTTTATTTTTACCTGAGATGAAACAAAATGTGAGCCAAAAGATACACTTCGTGCTTCAGAACCTCTGGAAATAGGAATGCTCCCAACATCTGTTATAACATGAATGGCTGGCAAATGTGGCAATTTTGTGCGAACACTTTTCAGTTTTTCCACTTGTTCATCACACTCTTTACAACAGGAAAAAAATACAGGAAATAAGTATTATTTTCTGTGTTTACCAGCCATCATTTGTTGGGATTCAAACAATATTAAATTTCACAGTAAATAAAGACATTAATATAGTTTCAGGTTTCCATGATATTTAAAAATCTACCTTAAATGATGTTTTTCTGAAAGCATTCCCATTTGTTAATGGTTTCTCTGACACTAACATACAAGTTGGTCTATTCAGGTAGAGCTGGAGGAGGGTGTTTAGGAAAATACTGCTAAGGCTTTTGAAATTTTGGAATAAAATCCCCAACGATTTTTCTTTTTAAGCAGTAAAAAAAAAATCTACAAATATTAAATAAAAAGTCTATTGATACTACTCTTGTCTGAAAGCAGCTGTTTCATTTTGGGCATATACTACCATCTTATTTTTACTACAAAACACAATTATTTTCCTTCCTGTTGAATACTTCAGTTAACTACTTGTCAGAAGTTCATGACTTTGAAAAAGATAAAAAACCCTATCATAATACAGCTAAGCTATCCTCCGTATAGTATTAAAAGCTAAACAATCCTAAACACCTGTGGTGTGAAAAGCCCTTTTACATTTCAGTTACACCTGAAATGTTAAATTCTGATGCTGCAAGCATTGTGAAAAATTTTGCCATTTCTTCGTTGTATTCTTGTGTCTGAGGCTGAGCATACCTTACATTTGAGGCAATTTCCAAAACCCACTCTCAGATATTCTTCTGTTACTGTCCTTTTAAAATACATTGAAAGAACTGATATTTTCCTCAGCCTCCAAAGACGACACATGCACACTAAATATATTTTCATTTCTAGTTAGTTTTCTTAGCTTTACTTTTCCTTGCTACAGTCTGTTGGAATAGGAAAACATAAAATAAAATTTCATGCATCACAATTTCTTCAACCTATAGTAAACTCACAAACTTCTGCATGTCAGCAAGACTGTCCAGCTCACTTTAATAATCTGACTACCTAAGGGTTCTTTTTATTAACAAAACTCTTAACCATGAGGACTAGGAGACTTGGATTCCTAGGTTCCAGATTCAGATCACATCGTCAGTGATCCCCTGCTTACAGCATCAATTTGCATCTCAAGCCAGTGATTAAGATTTCTTTTTTTTTTTTTAAATGCCCTCCTGCAATGAAGCTATTTCAGTCAGTATTTCTCCTTACACCTATCATGCAAAACTCCCTGAAAATCAGGAATGTTTTTATTTCAGGTGTGTGTGTGTTCGCGCATGCTCGTGGCACAGTATTACATGCCTGTGGGTGCTACAGCACTGGTTAACTTAAATAATTAAAGGGGTAGGGGAGGATCATTTTTCTGAGTTAGATTCAATAAATACCATATCTGAAATTACCAAATACCTGAGATACTAGTTTCCCAATTTTTTTTAATCAGTTCCTCCAATATTCCAATGACATTGCTCCAGATATGATCAAATACTTCGGAAGCCACAGCATCTTTGATACAGGCACTGGGAGAAACAGGGGGAATGCCACGCTTGCTCCTCTTCTCAGCAAGACACATTTTCTTTTGTTCCCAACTCTCATCATCACTAATAAAGGAAACAAATTCAAAAGAATTCCCATGGGTTTGACCTTTTTTCCCTTCTTCCAATACAGAAACATACATACAGAAGAAAAAGCAGTCCGCTGTAGATCACCAAAAAATTCAAATTTAAGTGCACAAAGTAACTATGGGAACAGAACCTATCAAATGCATAACGTGATTTCTTTTTCTTTTGCTTGCAGTTGAAAAATTAAAAAATCCAGTCAGTGCATTACAACAGCAAGATCGGCAACACTAGGAAAAAGCTGTTATACACTGCACAGATTAAGATTAAAGTTAAGATTCATTAGGGCAGACAATGAGAGGAGGTATATTGTAACGACCCTAAACAACTTGCTGCTCAAGGCACTCACTTCAGGAGAAGGGTGTCTTCATTCTACTCCTTGTCTCAAAACTAAATATTCATTCTATTGAATCTCCATGCAACAAACACCTCAGAACAATTACTGGTTAAGGCACATTCCTCTGACATGGGAGATGTGAGTTTTGAACCACTACAGACAACATACCTAATCTTCCACATGCCCAGTGAGTGCTCTGACCACTGTGCTACTGAACACAGGGGCAGAAGGATCTGTATCTTACAGAGGACAAACACAGTTTATGAACCCTGACTCGGTTCACTGATAATTTTTCATTATATTCTTCAAAAATACATATATCAGTTATTTACAGTTCCCTGTTGTCAAAGGCAAGATATTCTTCTATTTTTCCATCCATATCATAGATTTCTTCTTCCAGAAAGGAATACACGGCTGAGTCAGAAGCAAAAATCATAGTGGAACTTGAATCTAGTGCTTTATGTATTGGAGATGCTGTTGGGATCAGTTTAGAGCCTGAAATGCAGAGGCTGGGGAAAAAAAAAAAAATCAACAAAATGAGAATTAAATATTTAAAGAAAGAAGTGCATATTTAATTACACTCACAAGCTTCACTAATACAAAAATAACAGCTGTATGCATTTCTGAATGGTGAAGACCAAAAAGAAAACCTAAAAAAATGAACATACTCTTTTGTATTACTAGTGCATTCATGGAGGCCAGGCAAACACTTAGTATCCACATAGGTATCATTTCTGCTCTGAAAATGCTGAAAGCCTTCATCCTTTGGCAATAGGAGCTGCTTTCCTAGAACCCTGAATAAAAAGGAGAGAACAAGCAGTATCTTAGATGGAAACACACACCATATACAAATATCCAGAATACAAATACCTGCAAACAGCAGGCAGTGCAAAGCACACCTCAGACCTGTTTTGAAATGCAATTCTTGGAGAGGTCAGAGCTGTATGTAATATATTAACATCACCTAGGATTTAAGTCATTAAATTTAAGCTGATTTACATAAGCTGAGGTTTTAGTTTATAAATTTTATGAGTAAATAGTCAAACTTGTTAGATTGTTCTAAAGGCAAAGTAAGCACATGCCCTTTCTTATCAAAACTCTGTAAGAAACATTTAAAAATGGACACAGCTGGTTTACAAATTAAAACAAAAAAAAGACAAAAAAAATACAGCCAACAAGCAGTTTGAAGCACAACTTGGAAATAAATCTGGCATCCCAGAAGCTATTCTTCTGAGGAACTAGTCAGCACAGACCAAGTTAAGGTTTAAGCTTCATAAATAAAAATAATTTTTGTTTTCTTTTTAAACCACAGGAGGTACCACATCCCTTAGCAGCAAATGATGCAGAAGGTCCCAGATTTCCTCAATACACTTTTGACCTCTAGGACTTGGTTGGTATTGTCAGCATTAGATATGAACTGAAAAGTTTTAAGTACAGGGAGTCACTTAAAATAAATTCTACCCAGCAAAAATACCCTAAAAATATAGAGAAATTACTTAGTATTTTGATTTATTACACAGCACAAATATCAGTCTCTGTTTTATGCATCTTCTATTAATTTTTCACTGTCTCTAAACAAGGCAAAGTATGGCTTGATGCTAGTGAAAATTGCCTCAGATTTATTTAACAATTCTCTCTTGTTCCTGACAAAGTGTGACAAGCTTTGTTAGTTGATTTTTATTTATATTTACACAAACCAAACCACTGCAAATTACCTAAAAGCACTGAAAGCATACCACAGTATAACAGCATTCTTTTCAATGGTGTTAACAAACTATTGACTAGAACATAGCCTAAACACATTCAGGTCTATGTTTAGAAAGGCTTAAGAGTAACCACATCTCACAAAGAATAACATGCCACCATTTATGAAGGCAGGACAGTACAATGCAGAGCAACACTGACTCATCCCCTGCGTTATAAGAAGCAGGCATCAGGCTGCCTAGAAATTTTGCACATCTGTGCAAAGCAATTCTCATTAATCATGTATGCATCCTCCTATCTGTTCAACTAGGTATTGCTGGGTTAATATAACACACTGTTTTACATGGCCTAGGAGGATATCACAGCTGTGCAGTGTATGAGGCATGTGGTTACCTTTGTTTTTCATTACTGGTTGGAAGAACCAATTATAGAATCAACCCTGAATTTCTTGGAGTTTCACAGCATGTTTTCATTTACATTAAAACCAAGTATTTATTTACAAGATGCACTCTTTATTTAGCAAAAGTCATAATGAAAACGGTGCATTACTATTTCTCATTACATTCTGCTAAAATACCATTGCCTGCAAACATTATATTAAGCAAAATAAAGGGCATTAGCTGCTAAAGCACCACTGCTCAGATTCACTGTGCAACTATGGCACAGCTCAGTCCCAGATTTAAATGCACAAGTGTTACTGATGCCATACATCAAGAGTAATCCATAAGAGAGTACCCCAAAAATTCAAATTAGAATGATAAGTGATTAAAACTAGTACTAGCAAGAAACTGCCTTACCTTAGGTGAGGAAATTGTTCAACCCAATCTGCACATTCTGCCTGCAGGCTCTGTGTTTGGGAGGTCACTTTTCCTTCAAATAGCATCTCATCAATCTCCAAAAATAACTGATGCACTCTCTGTGTGTTGGCTTTATCAAATTCCTGTATATTATAAAGTTAAGAGTTGTTAGCAAATATACATGTATACTAAAACTCCTATATTTATAGAACAGAACAACTTGAATCTATTTGGCTGAGCAAGTCACAATACATGTTCAGACTACCTACTTCAGTCACACAATTTATAAGCCACAATGCAAAAAAAAAAAATCCTGCATAGCTGGTCTGAGCAAGTTGATTTAGTAAAACAGAACTGAAGCCTATATTTCTATGATGTTAACAGATAACAGACAGCTGCCTAGGATTAGCCACCAGAAAGAAACCAAAGCAGTTACAAGGTGTCTGGACTCTCAGCTTGCTCCCTGCTCCAACCTGAAGCATGCACATTGCATCCCTAGGAGCCATGGCAGCAAAGATACCTGCCCTTCGGAGCAGCTCTCTTCCTTTCTGAGTAAAACAGCTAAGAGGGCAAAGAGGGGGCACCGTCCTTATGCATGTGATGCTAAAAAAATGAACATACTCTTTTGTACTACTAGTGCATTCATGGAGGCCAGGCAAACACTTAGTATCCACATAGGTATTTATATGGATAAATAACCACCAGACACCTAGTCTGGTGGTTAGAAAACAGCCCTCAGTGTGAGAAACGCCCTTCCACATCTCTTTACTGAACACACAACTTAGTGCAAACAGAGACAGGTGAGCACAGGGGCATATGAAAATAGCAGAAACAAACGCTTGGCTGAGGGTTCCTCAGCTGGGGCACTGTTCAAAATTACATTTGTCACTTACATTAGATACTTTAATACACTAGAAAAAGGGTAATACTCTGGCCCCAAATTATGCTTGTTCACTTCCAGCTGAATGCCTCAAAGCAATCCAGGCTACAGAAAGGATCACACCAAAATGGAATGGGAAAATAACTCACACACAAATTACTGTATAATCCAGAGTCAGGCTTTCTCCCAAAGGGCTGGCAGCTACAGATGGGGTCAGTACCCTAAAAGTTTGGACATACTGAAAAAGAATGGCAGACCTGCCACTACCAGCCGTGGAAGGCATTTAAAAATAAAAGCAGTAGCAACAGCAATGCTTGTGCATTTATTCAACACTGCCAGCCTGCACCAGGTATGCCTCAGAGGTCAGTCTCCACAGCAGGTACAACTTCTCTCCACATCATCTACAAAACAGAACTGAGCTTTGGTAAGATCTAAATATCTACTGAGGCCGCGAAAATTATATGTATGTTTATGAATGCATTTTATGACAGAAAACATTGATAATAATTTAATTTTGACACTGCCTGCACTGTGCAGTGTTTGGAAACACATATTTTATCACTCTCTACGACTCAGAAACCCAAGCCTATCTTCTTTGGTAAATCAGGTTTGTTTTCCCAAAATTTCAGCATTTCGTATTTTTATTCCATTTTTCTTTGTTATATGTTAGCTGCACTGATACCAACTTGCAAACAAAACTACTTTTTAAATAAACAATTAATACACTTAACCATTAGTCCATTTTCAGTAAAAATTTATCTTTTCTACAATATTTAAAGAAAGGGTACTGTAAAAGTTTCTGTAACCTACATCATCCCTCCAGGAGTAAACCGAACTTCTTTCAGTAGACAAACTAGTAGTATAGCTGTTTATTCCAGACCAAGAATTATTCAACTCTGTGGGTGTTGTACAACGGCTAGATGAAAGCGATGAAAGCGTTTCACTGAAAAGGTGACAAATTAAAAGAAAGAACACGATTAATTTCTGTATAAATGTTTTTTAAATAAGGCAAACAGTCATGTAAATGGACAGTGACACATACTCCTGTCAAGGTGAGGAGCTGCAAGTCTATGTTTCTAAGCAGAGTGCTATGAGTATCTGTTGCTATTAGGACTATTTACTGCCTTAAAGGGAATTCCTTCTACATTATTAGGCTTTTGTATGTATATATATACATACTTTGCAACTGTATAGGCACTCTAAAATATGCATACGTATGTGTATATGTATTTGAATATATATATACACACACACACCCCTGTATTTCCAGCTCTAACAATTACTCCAGCTAGTGATCACATGAAAAACTACACATTTAAGATAAACCTTAACTCCCTAAGAAGCTATCACAAGTAAAATTTTTGAAAACTAAACACAAGATCTCTACAAATGTTTCAATTAGCATGGCTTATATATATCTGTATGCAGTGTCTTATATGTTGCTAAATACGGTGCACATTAAATCTTGAGCTCCAGTATACAAGCCCTCAAAGCTCTAGCTGGCCCTTGCCAGTTACTACCCACCCTGGGATGCAAGCAATGCAATGGCAATCAGATGTGCAGGTCCAGGCAAATCCTAACCAGTGTCACCTGGAATGAAACTTCTAGAATGTTAATTGACCTGCAGTGTTGGTAAACAGGATTTCAATTTAACCATAAAGTCTGACTTCCCTTTAAAACTTAATCAATGCCCTTTACCACGGTCTAAAAATACTCAAATCCACAACAGAAACCCTGAGTAAAATTCAAACTCTGTAAACAATGGGTTAGGTCAATTTATGTCCTGCGTTATATCCTGCAATAGACTAGGGAATAACCAATCTTCAAATACCTAAGTCAAAAGTGCATTAATAAAGTACTGTTTCAGAAATAAATGCATACCAAGCATAATTGGCGATAGCTTCCTGCACATTTCTTGCAAAAACTGATGGAAGAGACTCTCCATGTCTTCCAGAGAGGCACGGATTTGTGGAACGTCTGGACAGCCCCTTCCTATAAATACAGAAACACATCATTCCATAGTTTTAAATAAATTTAATTCACACCTCCACTGGAGGGAAGAGAAAAAGTAAGATGACTACTCTGTTGAATTTTTCAATCCCATCCATCAACACAAATGTTTGCTTGAAACTAACTACCTTGTTTTAAAGTAGTTCTCATTTACATTACTTACACAAGTAATTTTTTTTAAAAAAATGTACATTAATTTGAGAGTTGTTTCACATCACAGACATCCTCCTTTTATTCTGCAGTTTAAAGCCTGCATGAAGCATAGAAAAATGCAGCAGCACCTCACTACTGCAGGAACAGAGCAAAGGCACAAAACATTAATTGCCTATTTAGTAGTTACTCACCTATGTGTTTCTGTTCAATCATTAACAGAGTCCACTTACTCAGATGTTTCTCCGCATTAAAAATAGGTACAGATATGTTGCCAAGCAAACAGTATTCTCTGATAAAACTATTCTAGTATAGCTTTTAATGAAGGAATGTTTTTTTGTTTGTTTGGGGGTTTGCTTTTGATTTTAATGGAAACTGTTTATAATTACACATTCCTATAATACCACTAAATTCTGTCATTAACATGCTAAACCAGCCTCTTCAGAATATACACAGATGTGTCACAACAAAGGCTGCAAAACCTCCACCTTTGGCAGTTCCTACCTTCATCCCATAAAATCCTCAGGTCATAACCATGAATAGCAGCATGATTGCATCAAAGTACATTCATGAATGAGGAACTGTAAGGAAACACCTCACAGTTCAAGAATTTTCTTGATTTCTTCAGACAAAAACTGTAGATTGGCCCTGCAACAGTTAGGACTGCTCTGTCTTCATTCTATCCTTTCTGATAATTATCTTGTCATTACACATATTACAAAGATACATGTGTCAAAATCTAACTGCCCACTCAAATCCACCACATCACACATCCTACTCCTATGTCTACATTAACAAGACATTGCAAGTTTGAACTTCTCATCAGGGAAGACCTTAATTCTTGGAGGGCAAATTCTTGGAGGGCGGTACAACAGCAGCTACAGCAGCAAAACAACAAAGCATCTCCATGTGTTTGCTCTAGTATCTAAGCTCTTCCCTAGGCATCTGCATTGGGACAGTCAGCACCAGGAGGCTCTACAAAAATCGGTGCAGTCCAGTTCCATGGCTGGAACCTCATTTTGCCATAACACCAAGATCTGTCTCCCAGGCAGTAACGGTGAGCTCACAGCCCATCTTCTACAAGGAATGCTGTTTCCTTCTGTTCATGTACATCCCTCTCTGCTGTTTCATTTGCCAAGTTATTATTCTGGCAGCCTCATAAGTCTTTCAATTTTTTTCAGACCTGACCCTTATTCTTAATATTTTTTCCACAGTTTGAAATCCTCACCAAGCTTTTTCCCTTCACTGCTCATGCCTTTACCCGCTCAACTAGCTTGAACTGCACAGGACAGATTCCCATGAAACACCACTGGAGGAGGAAACCATTTTCCATTACCCTCTGTTTCATACTGTAGTTATTTGCTAACCCTAACCCTTTCCTCTTGCATTCCAGATGCTTTGTTTACTTGGCAACCCAAACTAGCTATATGGATTGGATTGCCTGTTTCTGTGAGACTTTCTGGCTTACCAAAGAACCCTGGGTGAGAGTGGGGGCGAGCAGGGGACGTCTGTGGCTTTGAAGCAAACCTGAGCCTACAAACATGAAAACAACTAGAGATACCATCACTAATAGTTCACGGACCTTCTCAGTGAAACACCACATAAGCATTATACTTAATGCCATATACATGCAATCATGGAACCGTTCAGGTTGGAAAGGACCTCTAAGATCACCGAGTCCAAGCATCAACCTAACACTGCCAGGTCCCTAAGCAAAAAACCTACGGTTTTTGAACCCTTCCAGGGACGGTGATTCCATCACTTTCCTGAGCTGCCTGTTCCAATGCCAGATCACCCTTTCGGTCAAGAATTTTTTTGCAATGTCCATCTAAACCTACCCTGGCACAACTTGAGGCTATTTCCGCTTGTCTGGATGTGAGATAGATCCAGAAGCGTTTCAGCCTCATTGTACCACTACATGCTGTCGTACGACGCCTCCTGACTCCTTGGATCACATACCATTAGGAGATGCAGCACGAAAAAATCGCAACAAAACAAAACGAAAGGAAAAACCCCTCCCAGCATACCCACAGCATCGCTACCCCTGCGCTGGGATCACGCCAGCCC
>NW_008654896.1:0-98720 GCF_000695815.1 Acanthisitta chloris
ATATATATATATATATATATATGTTTTAAATACAGATGTGTAAGTGTAGTCAGTATATCCCTACATTAGGAAAACTTTTCCTGCAGCATGAGAGCTTGTCTCTGAGAAAGCAACACACACTAGTTTCTGTTAGACTTTCCAGAGATGTGTGATACTGTTTGACACATTTGACCTTTTAGAGACAAAATTATTTTGACTCAGAATTGTCCAGCAAACTGTATATTGTGGATAATTAGGCTCAGGAGAAAGGGGCAAGGAGGGGAGAGTAGGCAGGGCAGGAGGTGGGAAGGGAAGAAATACTGCAGGTTCTATTAAAACACAGCAAATTTCTGAGTAAAACACTGAGGCTTAAGTTTCTCCAAACAGTAAGATGGCAGCAGCCCTTCCTTTGGACCAGCTAGTACAACAAATGCTTCAAAAACCCATACCACAGTTGCACAACCAAGCAACTATTTCTTTACCTCCTGTGTCAATGCTTATGGGATAAGCACTTCTCTATAGTTTTCTAACATCACTGTCTTAGAATATATCTAAACTAAAACTATATGGCTTTGTATATGTCAAGAAGAAAAAGGCAGTCAATACTAAAATTCTCAGCAACCTACAGTTGTTATACTAAATGGAGTGTAGACTATTTTTAGATATTGCAGTTTTGGCTTCCAACTTTTTTCCCTTTTTGGTATCGCACTGACTTATTTGGCTTATAAAACCTTGAATATGATGTCAGAATTTGACAAGTCACAGTGATGAAAATTTAAAAGACCCTGTTTATGTGTATTCTAGTTGGAATATACATTTCATTTTTTCTGTGAATTTTCCTTTTTAAGTACTTTCTTATAAAGCTTAAATAAAGCATAGAGGAACAGTACGTTCCATCTAGATGTGCCTGTAACATCCACTTGAGGTAAAGCAATGTTTATTTTAGGCTCCATTTGCCACTGAACTGTGGAGGGACTATGGTAAATTTCTATATTCAGTTGTAGAATGAGAAGGGCAGGTGATAATAAACTCTGTATTATCTGTCTTTAATATTTTATCAAAAGGAAAAATAGAATTTGAAGGTTTCTCATGTAAAATGTTTCTACTAGTTAGTGGATTAGATGCTATCTGTCCATTATGATAATATTGCTTTCTGGAGTCTCTTTTCAGACAGATAGCTAAATATTTAACAAAACATTTGACTAAACTTATCAACTTATTTACCAGATATTTGCCATGTTATTTAACATAATAAAAGAGTGCCAATATTTATAGTTTGTTATGAAAACATCTTCTTCTTAAAACATTTTTATCAAACTTGCAGATTAGAGAGGACCTACAGGTGGCCCAGGGGTTTACTCAGAAAGGAGGGTAACCTAATTCTTCAAATTCCCTGAAACAGGGTTACACGATATAAAGTTTTCTGAGCAATTTGCTTGAGCATGAAAAGAGAAACATGTTGGGAGTAGCCAAGAGGAATATGCCTTGACTAACCACTCAGCCATTCAGCAAGTATTTTCTCATCTTTGCCTGCCAGTTTAGGCCAACAGGTTGCTTATAGATATTCAGATACATATGTGAAGGTCTATATAAGCCTTTTTTAGGTTGTATAGAAGTCAGTCCTGAGCCAATCCATATCTTATCACATTCATACTCTGCTGCATTACAGATAGTAAGTCCATCTGAATTTGGAGAGATAAGGAATAAATCACAGGTGTACATGAACATTTCTGCCAGGGAGAGCTGTGGCCCAGCAGCAGTAGTAGGACCTGGTAATTCCAAAGGATCTTACTCCCCATGATCAGTTATAGCAGACCTCGTGATGCTACCTACCTTTTTTTGCCTTTATTAGCCTGGGTAATGAAGAATTGATAGTATCATTATCCTCTCATATTAAGCCAATTACCAAGAGAAAAATAGCCTGATGATAACAACATTTTAAGGACACAAAGAATAGGTGCAGTAACTTTGAAGATTTTCAGTACAGTGTAAAGCTGTATTGAATATACTAAGAAAGCTTCATGTAGTAAACAAGGTTAACAGTAGAAGCTGAACTTATGCTACAGAAGTATTGGCCAATATGCCATGATGACAATCATACTGAGGAAGTGAATAAAGCAGAAACTGTAAAAAATACTTTCATTTGAAAGATCTATCATGTTATTGATAATATATGTTCTAATCAATATCTTCAGATTCTATCTTCAGTTTCCTCAGGTTCCTTGTTTCAGTAAAAATATACATCATATATTAATGAATTTACATGGATTTTAGGGGCTTAGAAGTCCTAAAATTGGTTTAACTTTAAAGCATGTTACAGAAAACATTCATTCTTTATGAATCAGTCAAGAGACAGCTAACAAATTTTGCACTTTCTTATTTACTGTATCTTCTGCAAATATAATTCCATGGAGATTATCAATACTAGGTAACATGTGGAAAAGACTTTCAGTGGAATAAGTTTAAAGAAGGAATCACGTAATTTCCAGAAGACAAATCAAACAGTACTGGCCATGTGGTGGAAAATACAGGCAATCTGGCTGGGTGTATTGTGTCTATTTAAAGACACAACTGGAAAATAAATGGGAGGTTTGACACTTTCATGCATCACAAAGTGAAAAGGCATAATACTGCCCTTGTACATTGAAAGTGGGGGCATGGTACATTGAACCATGAACCAAGCCAGTATGCCCTTGTTACCTGTACACATTACAGGTATGAGATGCATCATGTAATTCAACAGATTAGCTGTTCTTTCCCTTCATTATGTGCTTAGAAGTTGGGATACAGTTCATTAACATCTCTAGCATCTAAACATAACATGAGGATTCAAGCAAAATGCTTTAAGTATGTGGTTGTGTTTTTCACTAAAGTAACAGAGTTATAAAAGAATGAAATTTTTTGTTGTCCCAGTGTTTGCACTACTCTTCACTTTCTGCTGGCTGGAAAGTTTCAATATGTTACATGTGGTAGCTTTCAAAACAAAACACCAATTAAAAATAACTAAGTGGAACACTGAGAAATTCATGTTCCATGGAACAACAAATTGTTTCAAATCAGTGGTACAGAACCAAATTGGCAGCATTACAGTTATTAACACTACTTTCTCAGTTAATCAGGAGAAAACCATGTCTGGGAGCTTTCTGTGTGTATTTTCATTGCTTTCTGTGACATATATATACAATACAGAATATAAAATGTATTAACATGGATATGGAGCTAAGGCGTGAAAGCATGTAGTTTTTATGAACCACAGCAAGTGTTTTCTCAATGCTGAGATTCAATGCGGTCTGCAATAATTCCTCTTCTTAATTTGTATTGTAATTTGTTCTTTTCTTTTTGTACTTCTAGCATTATGATGATGTTTTTCCCTTTCTGTAAGTGGCCTAATAATACATTGAAAACCTGCATTGGTTTCTTTCATATAAAAACATACATTGGTATTCCTATGCACAAACTTGGAACAACTTTAATTTCCAAATTTTTATATTATTCATAAATGTTCATAACACATGTGTACTAGAGACATAGTGGAGATGGATACATATTGTGATGGAACATGGTGTATGACTCTACCATACAAAACTATACTGCTCTGTTACATGACAACTTAATTTGTACTTAGGTTTTCAACTCTAACTTAGAAGTCTGCTCTAGTGATTTTTGGAAAATCTGTTCATGTTGTGGTTTGCTCATTTTGGATATGATTCCAGCGTGAAGCCTCTCTGCAAGAAGTAAAACTTGTTCTAGCTGCTCATAAAATTTTCCCCAGAAGTGTTTATAAAAGCTAATAAAAAAGAAAGTGCTCATTATTTTTGATAAGCAGTGAAGGATTGGAAATACATATTTCAATAAAAAAGCTAAAGCTATTTGGAAGCAAAGAAGGATATATATGCATTTTTAAATTGATAAGTGTTTCTTAAAAACATGAATTATCATGAGTCACTTACCTCAGAGTTGAAAACTTTAAACCTTTCTTTTAGCTATGGTTAAATGGAGGGAAAATACACCAAGTCTCAGCAAACGTCAAATTCAGCTTTAAAATATTGGGATTTAAAAGAGGTATAATACCAATAAGTCTAAAACTATTAGGGCTTCCTAGTGAGAATATACAGGACTGTTTTATGTAGTTTTTGACAGAGAACTTAAATCAGCCCTGCAACGTGGATGGTGTAACTTTTCCTGCTGCCTGGGAAAGAAATACTGTCAGGCTCTAAGTTGTGGTGATGGCACTTTGTATGAGTCTAATAAAAGGGCAGAGTGTATGCATGTTTCTCCGATTTTAGATTTTTTTTCTCTTGGTCAGAACTTTGAAGTCTTGTTAAAGCTTTGTTCTCTTCCTCTTTTCCAGGCTAATAAAAGGAATTATTATTACTACCACATTTGTGTCTCTTGGATTTTATTTTGGCTAACACAAGCATTTTTACAACATGATCTTGGACAAAGGAGCAATTAGAATTAAGGAGCCTTCTCCAACAATTACAGCACTTACAGCAATTACAATAGTAACTTAGTAAGTTGATGACTTACTGAGTTACCCAAATGATAAATTTTTATTTTGTTTTTAAAGTTAGCAAAAGCTTAGTGCTAGAGTTTTGTAATGAGCCTGTGGTAACCAGATTTGTAGTCTGAAGCCTTCGTCTGCCACACTGTTAGCCATCAAAGGAGCCCTGTCCCACCAAGCTTTCTATTTTCACAACAGGATATCTGGTTTCTTTTATGAGGATACAGCTATGTTAATTTGGTTTAGTGGTTTGTTGGAGGTAAGCATGCTCTTCACAGCACAAACACCAAAATCCCCTTAAAGCAGTTCCTCGTTAATAGCTGGGGTCTGATTGGCAGCGTTGCATTGTAAAGTGTGATTTGGTTGGATAAATATGTTTAGTCTAGTAAGCACTTTAGTGATTGAGTGTCTGTTAATGGATAAAGGTGGATTATGGTGAAACCTCTACAGGCTGTCATTGAGCACTTAGAATTGTGAGATGTCATGGAGGGAATGGAAAACAAACCGGCACTGTGGAAAACCTCACCAGCTATAACATATTTTAAATATTTGGTGCTATTTCAGTATTTAGGTTTAAAATCATATTTCACTTGAGCAAAACAAAGCAGAGCAGACTGTGCAGCTCATACCCTTCTTGTCTGGCCTTAAAGCAAGCAGACCCATTGCATACATCTGCGTGTATTCAGAACAAGACCTTTCTGAACACGTGATAGTCAAAAAAACACCAAGTACCTGAGGGTAAGTGCAAAGTAGCTGTAGCTTCTCTTAGGGGTGTACTGTTAATCTTTTAATTCGGGACAAAAAGCAATGCAATTTTATGTGGGTTTATAAATCGGTATGCTTGCTTGTGGTTGTATAAACCCTTTTCTTTTTTAACAGCACCTTTTCCAAAACAAAGATTTTGCAAAACCACCTTTCCTCCTTCTCCTTCTGAACACATAGAGGAAGATCTTTCTTTCTTTTAAGAAAAGTAATGTGATCCTCCATATAAACCATCAACAAATGTCACTTTTTTCCTCTACTCAGGTGTACACAGCTTTTTTTACGATGTGCTAAATATCAGCTTACTTGCAGACTTGAAATGGCCTTGAGACCAAGTGGCAGATATTCAGGCACATACACAGAAACTCTCCATTTTTGCTGAGTTTTAAAACCTGTGTGTCCTTTTTGATGGACACAGTACAATGATCTGCTGAGTTTGGTTTCGTACTAATAGAGTAGGACATATATTGGCAGGTGAATTACACACTCAAAGTATTTTGATGTGCATTTGAAATGCTTAGGCAGAACTTCTGGATAAATCTTTTTAAGTTGTTAAGCTAAAAATGTCTTTGCATTCTTGTGGGGTTTTCTTTGAGTGGGGGAAGGCTTGTTATCAAGAAAAACCCTGGAACTCTTTCCTCTGTTCTCTCTTCTAGTCTCTTTTATTCTTTTCTTATCAAAGACATATCAGGCTGACTCACGCCTTACAGTTGATAGCTACCATGTGTCAGTATATGTTCAAGCCCACAAAACTTACAAAAACTCTAGTGAAAATTTTAGAGTGGCAAACTTCCTCCCGCTTAGTTTTGGGAAACATCTTGCAGTTTCACTGTAAACCTACAGATTTCACACACTTTTTTTCATCTGTTTCAGAACTACCTCCACAGGAGGGTTACATTTTGGTCAAGTCCAGATTAACTGGAGGGTGGTGGCTTTTCCATTAGTTATGGTCTTTACAGTTAGGTGCTCTTCTAAAGGAAATATTAAGTCTCAAATATATTTAATGGGCTTGAAAGGAACCTAATTGAGTCAGATCTTTCTATTACTTTACCCTAAAGAACTAGAGGCTACATGGCCATAAAAGTTATTTCTGGCCAAGTGGAATCTTGGAGATGAAATTCTTCACTAGGATCCATGCAACCATTCCCATATTGTAGTAATTTAACACAGAGAAAAATAGAATTGTTGACAATCTTTTTCTGTGTTTCTTATCACAACTCCTTTTGCTTGAATGAGATAGTAAATCAGCATTGTAATTATCAGTTTCATATGACATGTATGCTTCAAATCACAGAAATCTTGCTCTAAGGTGTTATTTGTAAATAATAATAAGATATAAAAAGGGAAAGGATTCTTTATAAATATATAAAGATATTTATTGCGTACACTCCTTTTAATTTAGATACTGCCTATATCTGATTACCAAAAAAAGCATGTACTACCTAGCATGCTGGACGACTGGAAAATGAGAAAGAAGTACAGCTGAGGAAAGGATGACCGAAAAAAAGATAATTAATTTTTCTAGCCTTTAACATTTTGGTTTACCTTGACATAGGTCATCTTTTATACAAAGAAGAAAAAACAATGCAGGGCTTATAATATATTTTATTGTCTAAGTAGCAATGCAGAATATGGTTACATGTTCTAAAATATGCTACCTAACTAAAAAATCTATTTTTGGAGAATTCTTTACTCATATTACAAGTCAATTAAAAGCTAAAATGAAACTATGGACATCCCTTGGACAAGGGCTGACCTTTGAAACAGAAAGCAGCTGAACGACTGAGGACAAAACCAGAACATCTAGGGAAACTGGTAAAGCATAAGATAAACTAGTTCACTAGAGCAAGATTTGGGATGAATGAGGAGGAAAAAAGCGAAGGAAAAGACCAACAGTGTGAAAATTCTATTGACAGTAGGACAGGAATAATTGTTAATAAAACCAAACTATTGGAGACAAAATAAACAGCAGGCAGGCAGCATATCAGCAGGTGGAAAGGAACAGAACAGAATAACATAGAGGAAGAAAGGACATAAGAGTAATAAGATGTAACTAATGTAGTCTTGAAATTATGAACAAGCTTTTGGATGAGAAAACTGCAGACAGACAAGGCATGAATGAGTCAGATGATAATAGCAGTTATTTAAAGGAAAAAGGAAGGATGGAGAAGTTGAAGAAAAAGGTAAGTTATCTGAAGGAAAAAAAAGAAAGCAAAACATACAGTGAGACAGCAGGAAAAGAAGTGAGTACAGATGTCTTCTGAGAGAAGGCAAACATCAAGAAAGCATTGATACTAAAGACAATCAAATATTCTGCACTAAATCTTTTTGGTTTTGATAATGGAGCTGGGAAGTAGGTAACAAATATAACTTTGGGAAGTTTTAATTCTGTGCAATTTACTTTAGAAGTATATTTTAAAAGAAAATTCAGAGATACTGGCTCTATTATAAATGTTTTGTAATGTTGTTAGTTTAATGAGAAATATGCAAATGATCCAGGAATTCAGGAATTTTGTAGTCAGTATCTTAAAGTGATTCCAGTGACTTTAAGACTGACAAAGGTCTTTTTCTAGGAACTAGAAGTAGCTGCAGACACTTAAGCCATCTTGGACTTCTTTAGCTAGCATTTCCAGTTTTGCCATTGCATCTTTAGGTTTTTATGAAAGCCATAATTTTGAAATTTATAAGTGCTTTTCTCTAAGTTTCTGCATAGGGCTTTCGTGTTAAAGACAGGATGAAAAAACAGACTGGCTAAACAGGGGAAACAGTAAAAACTGCACATAGGAAAGTGCTCTAGGTGCATAAACTAATCAAACAAGAGAAAACAGGCATTAAGGAAAGGAAGTAATTTTAACTGCTGTAATTTGAATTGAATGACCATAACATGCCTAAACTAGAGGCAAACCTTTTGAGCATAAATGGCTCCTTAATATTAAATAAACACATACATACACACAATACATGCATAAGTGCTAGCTGGGAGTTTTAGCTGGGATAGTGTTTTTTTAGTTTTGGTCTACAGCCTTAGCAATAGCTTTCTTATCTTGCTCCCATGGCATATAGTTTTTCCTATTTTGGTTAGCCTTAACCACAACACTGTACTTCTTGTCCAGAACTGCAGGTGAAATATGTGCAGCTTCTGCAGTCCCTTTTCACAAATACCCAGCAGGCATCCAAACACTTTCAAGCAATAAATTAGACCCCACAAACAAAAAGCAAATTAAACCTCCACTTCTATTCATAAAAATATATATGCAGCTTTATTTAACCAATCAGATGCCTACTTGTGACACATGAAATAACTTGGTGGTCTTAGCCTAATTCCAACTGGACAGCTGTTTGGAACATAAAAAACCTCGGCCATAATTGGCTTTAACTGGCATCCTTGTCAGTGAAGGTTTTCTAGGGGCACAGAGGCTGAACAGCCTTTCTCATAGCCTAGAGGTGGTTCTTCTAGATTAAGTATGTGGGTGGCCTGTTGATAGTAGTACAACTTTAAATTTAAAAATGGCAACTTTATACTGTTGGAAATTTTTGTCTCTGCAAAACAGTATAAAGAGACCAGAATTTAATTCAATATTTAAAGCAATACTCTTTGTTTCCTAAAGAAGAAATAACATAAAATAAAATAAAATTTTAAAAGATTTTTAAAAGTCCAGAGATATTTAGAACCAGACTGATTTTTTTTTTATTAGTGGAAAGAGAAGTGCCACAATTGCCATCTAGTTAAACCCAGATCCCCAAATTTATCCTATGCTGGGATAAATAAACAGTGGAAAAATAAAACTCTTGCCAAACATCTGAATGAATTGTGAAGTACCCTAAAATAAATTTTAGAAAATCTAATCTCAAAACAGAAAAAAATAAAGAAAAACATACCTCACTCAGACTGAGAAATTGTTCAGAAACATGTTTAATGCCAGCCTGGAAAAAACACTCAGCCTTTGCCTTGACTGATAGAATATCATGCATAAGGTACCTTAGAAATCCAAACTGATATAAGCCCAACCAGAATATGCCATAGAAAGTATCTGAGACTGTCTCAAACACTGCGAAATGAGAAGCTTGATGTGTGTAAATTGTCACAAAAACAAGCACCAAATTTCCAATCCAATCCAATTGTAGCATGTGCAATACCTCGGCACCAAATATAACATACAACCTGTCTGAAATAGTGAAGATTTACACTCACTTCGCACTGATGTAAATGCCTGTGCAGAGCACTGGATATCTTGTTTCATAATGTGGCATTCTTTAAGTGCTACAAGAGAAATGTTACTGTAGTATTCATTCTTGAAAATCTGCCTACTTTTTTCTTTCCTAGTGACTGCTTTTTAAAGAAATGCCTCTTGTCTTTTATATTCTGCTTTGTATATGAACTCTTGAAAAGCTGAGGGGAAAATGTAGGTTTCATAACATGTTGTGGAAAAAAAGCAATGTGGGTTCATTTTTTTATATGAAAAAAAGGTACAAAAACACTGTTAAGTCAGATGGGCCCATGCTTTGTAGAGCTCCCAAGGCCTATCTGAAGAGTACAGTATGAAAACAAAGCTTGGTGAAGAGGAAGCAGCTGCAGGGGTGATATAGAGCTCTTTCTTATAAACAAAGAGCACCAACAAATCTGTTTGAGCATGAATATTAGATTTACTGACTTTTGCTGACATCACCATGGGAGATAAACATATTACAAGGAGTGGAACAGCTTGTTGCTTGAGAGGTTGCCAGATGTGATAAGTGAATGGCAAAGTGGCAAATGAAGACAGGGTGCCCATCCTGACAGTCTCAGCTGTAGCTGAGAGTTGTGACTTGGTGAAGTGTTGTAGTGAACATAACTAGGCTGGAACAAGTGGATAAAAATGAACTATGAACTTCTTTTTTTCTAATGGCAAGGAGCTAACAGCTGCTTCCATCTGGGAACTGTGTGAAAGTGCCTTACAGCTGTACAATAATAAACAGCTAAAAACTCTGCACAGCCTACTGCTCCATTTACATTCTTTCCCAATCTTTTGCCTCATTAAACTGTAATCTTCCTCCTAATTATATTTCATCAATCTGTTGTTTATGGAACTCTAGATTAAATGGCAAACATATTGAAACAAAAATAAACTTATAATTAGTTGTCTTCTCCTCACCCCTCCTCCCTTTGTATTAGCAAGTGCATCATTATCAGGCCCCAGGGCTTTGGTGAGGCAATCAGTTTACATGGTGCACTTTTGGCAGCAAAGAATAAAAAAACATTTGTAGCTGCATAATATGATTTACCAGCCCTAGGGCTCCAGGGTCTACACTTCCATAAATATAAGTGACAAATTATCAATAAATCATTCCCCGGTCTACGATATTGCATAATGTTTATTGAAACCCAGTTCTAATAAATATAAAAGTCACCTTTTTTATCCAAAACATAAGAAACAAAGATGACAGCGATTACAAACAGAAATGAAAAATGATAAATAAGTCCCTTCACAAGCAACAAATCCTTTATTCCCTAGCATCCTTAGCACCTCCGTATTGTTGGCCTCTAAAACCTGCCTTGGAGCGGATATGACCTTCAAATGGTGATTTAACTCTTTGATTATGATAAACATTGTTTTTCTGATTTTGTTTGTTATGCATATAATTCTCACATCTGGTTCCCAGTCTCTGAAGAAATCAGTCCAGTGCATTTGGAGGACATTGATCAGAAGCAACATTATAATTGGTAAAGTTCTTCCCAACGAGCTCTATTTTGATGAACTCAGCACACCAAGACCTGTGCTCTGGAACTGTGTTGGTTTGGTTCATTGAAATAAGTTATTTGAAAAGTGAAGTATTTGCAGATCAATTCTTGTTTTCTTTCTTCATCTCTGTAAATTAAAAACTCCACCTCTAAAGGGTTATACTTGATTGGTTTAGTGGCTTTCTTTACACTACTTTGTGACCACAAATACAGAATACTATATCACGAAAATTGCTCATGAAAAAAATAGACTTTATTGCATTTCCCCTTCACTTTTTAAAAAAATCATAAATTTGCATTTCTTCAAACAAGTTTTGGAGATATCTCAGCTGTTACAGGTGCTGATTAAAACATGGGATTGTCCTATCCTATCATTTTCAAGCAGGTCAGCATCTGGAAGTAATTTATGCAGAGTAGTCATTAGACTTCTGTAACACTTTAAAAAGTCTACTTAAATCTTAATTGAAATTCCCTGTCCTTCTGTATTCTGTAAACCAAACATCAGATACCCAGGTTAAGCTTAACTAACATCTCTTCAGGAAGATTTCATTTTTCACTAGTCTTCTGAATTTTTCCCCACATGAAATCATAACTATCTTTATATCAAGAAAAAAAATCTGCTAAAATACTTTAGTCCCCTTACTTATATTTCTGTTAGGTATATTCTGCTCTGCAGGATGTGGGATGAACATATAATCTACATGTTCAGCAACACATTTTTGCTGATGTAAAGAAGCATGCCCATTTGGGCGATTTTTTTTCCCTTTTAACTCCAGTGGAAGTTTTGTTTGCTGAGGCCTGTAGGACTGGACCCCGTAGTTTCCTTTCCAGATTAGACTGTCTTGCCTGTGCAGGCTTTCCTCTGCTGCATGATTTTTATCGGTGTCCTTCCATGTCATCTTTTGAAGACAGCACAGGCCTGTGCAGTGCTGTGGACATGTTACTGGTGTACAACAGGGTGAATATATTTCTCAGAAGTTCTTACAGAGTTATGGTTCATTTCTTATAGTTTTAAGGTCCTAGTTTATTGACCTGCTGGAATAATCCTAACAAATTCATTCTCTCTGTTCCAGTATAGAAATATCAGAACCTAAAAAAATTTACAAGAACGAACACTCCTGACACTTGTAAAACATTAAACAAAACTCCTTTATTTTGGAAATAGTTCCTCCTCTGGCACTATGTCAGTGATACATACCATGCTGGCAGCATTCAGCTGTGTTTATAGAGAGTGTGGCTACTTGCTGTCCGGGCAATTCAAGGCTGCCAGGACAGCAAAACCAATCTAAAATCCTCATCCCCAGCTACATAGGATCTAATTAGTCCAGCCACACTCCAGCAGCCAGAACTGTAGGAAGGAAACAGCTGCAGAGCAGTCATGAGTTAGAGACTTGATGCCAGCTCAGCATCTCACATTCGGTGATGAGTGAGGAAGTGGAAGAAACTGAGACCACTGAGCCGACAGACTATTTCCATTCACTGAAACAGGATGTAAAGAGAGATCTGAGAAATCTGGACTTTTAAATAAAGTCAAAATATAAACTGATGTGTATAGCCTGATGTAAAAAATGACAGCTGTGAGAGAGTTTGAGCAATCTGCATGAGGCTATCAGAAGACTAACAGATGATTTTCATAGATTTGGATGCCAGAGCTATTGCTCAACCTTCATATATTTCTGATTTCACATGATATACCTTAACAAGGTCATATCCTGGAAGTAGGGGTAAAAAAAATGAGAAATATTAAACTTCAGATTAATTATAATTCCGAATGACTCTGTCCAAAACTTAGTATTTCCACAGGGAAAAGCAGACTTTTCTGATCTGTAGTAAGAACATTGCAATACTTTGACATAGGTATTCTTCTTCTGGCTTTCAAGGAAAGACCTGGAAACATTGTTTAAAAAGCTAAAACAGACCAGAAAGCAATAAATCTACCTATAAGATGGCCATGTTGCTGTAAGAGAATGAACCCATAAAATATTTGGGCTTTGGAGGGTTCTGAGGTGATTAAATTATTGCAATAAATTGTGTGTTTATTTCCTTTTGTGGATGTCTGTTTCATTTCCTGAATTTTTTCTCTTCTTTTATAAGCAAAATTGAACAATTTGCATTGATGTTTTTCATTTGAAAGATAAAATAAGAGCTCATACAAAACTCAAAAAGTCTATACACACTTAATTGTGAATTGGAAACAACTCATGCCCAGCAAAGATCTAAGCTGACCTGTGTATTATTTATACTATTGATCACTTGCAGTATTTTGCTGGAGCTTTTGATGAATTGCACTACATTTACTCCAGAAATTTTCCAGTTTACCATAGCAGAGCATTATCTGATGCTTTTGTTCAGTGTTCTAGGAGCTTTTACAGAAGACACCCAAGAAAAGTCATCCAGTTAATTCTAACGTGGTGCTCTCTTTCTGATAAGCTGTGTGTTAGTTTTAACTAGATACATGTTGACACTAATAGCCGAATTGTTCATTTCAGAACCCAAAAGCAAAAACTATCAAAAAAGATACATGAAGACACAACAAATAATTCATCCTTATCTGCAGGTCTAAAGCCACTTAGAACTTTCGCAAGGATTTTCAATCCAGCTACCTGATTGCTGGCTTATAGCCCATAAAAACATATGATGCTTGTTCTTGAAGTTCAGTAATTCATGAAGGACTACGTGCAATTATTACATTTCTAACAATTACTTTCCTTGATTGCACACTAAGATCCCTTTCTCCTGTCAGAGCTAATGTCAGGGTATTGTTTATCATCTAGCTGATCATACTGATATGACACATCTATTTTAATACTGCCTGTATGTGTACTGATATCAAGTGCTAATCAGCCAAGAAAAAATTAGGGACCCTATACTGTAAGCACCCTAGTCCCATTAACCTCAGTGGAAGCCATTTGTGTCTCAATAGGAGACTTTGGCTCTGAATTTATCAGACAGCTGGAGTGTATTTTTGTCTTTTTTCTACAGTGTCAGTAGACATAACATAGCAATCTTCATGAGTTTGCATAAATCCAGTTAGAAATGAACACATTACTTCTATACATATTTTTTCCCCATATTTTTGCCTACAAAAGTGTTTAGCAAACACAGTGTTAAACTGATATAAGCCAAAAAAATGGTTTCAAATTAGCAGTGCTCCAGGCAGGTCTGTATGCACAGGCAGACTCAGATGGCAGACCAGGTTGCCCAGATGTGATACCCAGGACAACAGGAAGCTGTAGATTTGCATAAAACTCATGGGCTTACCTACTGTTCATGGGCATCACTAATAAACTTTGATGAGGGTCTTATTTTATTGTAGCCTCTGCACTGAATACAGCCTATGACAGAACAAAACACACATTCTTTTTTAAGAAAAACAGAAATAGCCCATAACTCCTGTTTAAACAGGTTGAGATACCTGGTTTTACACTGCTGTATGCTGGCTGACATTTCAGGAGCACTAGTGAAATAATTATTATCCTGCAATAATTCTGTTGTCTCAGAGCTCTTGAAAATACAGGATTCAAACCTATGACCAAATTGCTACATCTTAAAGAACTGAACCATATCACAGAAATTACCTGTGTATAATCACCTAAACTGTGGCAAATACAAGGTAGTCCTACTCCTACTAGTCCTAATATGTCTATTGTTCTTCTTAAATAATTCCATGTCACCTGCAAACTGTACCTGGCTGTATTCCTGACCATTTTACCCATACAGGGATCAATACAGAGCCCTGAGGGAGAATATTCCTAACATTCCTCACAGGAAAAAAATGACCACATATTCCTGCCCTTTGTTTCTTATCATTTAAGCAGTTGTCACTCAGTTATCGCTACATGACAAGTCCTTCCCTTTTACTTAGTAAGGGCATAGCTTCTGTAAGGACATCTGGCAAAGGAGACTGAAAGTCCAGCTACACCATACAAGCTGAATTTACCCTTATTCACATGGCAAATCATTCTTTCAAAGAACCTTATTGGTCTTGTAAGTTATGCTTACATCTGCAAAACTTACTGCCTCTTCCCCTAAGCATCATATCTGTGTATCATATTCAAATATATTCTCCATCAATATAGCTAGGCTTACATAAAGACAATCTAGAAATAAAACTCTGGATTAGCATCTGATGGCAGAACAAATATTTGTGTCATAGTCTCTTAGTTTCAAAGTAAATTCAAGCAATAATTAACACTTCCCAATTACCAGAACAAGATTTTTCTAACTGCATACTTTTGGCACTCTTGGAAATACCATTTAGATCCTGAAAAAAATTTTCAACTTATTTCAGCACTACAGAACAGACGTCTTCGACTCATGTTTCAGTTGGAAATATTTCTTCAGACTCTTCTTCAGTAAAGCACAATTTGAGAGTATGGTCTCTTCTGTAATGAATACCAGTGCAACGAATTCTGCTTTTTGCAGTGATCTGGATTTTCCTTGACAGGTCCTTTTATATCAGGATCATCCAACATTCACAACTTCTCTTTGAAAGGCTTTTTTCTTTTGATTCACTGGAAGGAGTTTTTTATTACTAACATTTTTTTCTTTCAGCCAGTTGCTCAACCATTTTTGGCCTGTCTAAATGTGGTTTTACATTTAAGACTTTGATTTTACTTTAAAGAAATTATAGGCCAATAATTGTACATGACGTTTTTGAAACTAGACATATTCCATATCAGAAGGATGAATTTTTGTTTCATTTAAGCATGAATTAATGCAATAAAAAAGCTGGTAGGAAGTGTTAAGGTATGAATTTTTGCTTGTCTAGAGCTTCTCTCTATAGTGTTGGGTATTACAGAAGCATAAGTGTTTTGCTGCCTTATTCAAAGAAGGCTAAAGACCCTTGAGTTGCAATTCTCAGAACTCCCTTAAAGTTTAGGCCTCTGGTATGCAGCCACTCTGCTTCTTGAATGAAGCTGCTCAAGGACATAAATTGCATGTCTGTACTAAGCCTTCCCCTGCTTGCTGTTCTTTGGGAAGCAGCACATAAATTCAACCTGTGTATTGATGCAATTTTCTTTTACTTTCCATGCAAGACTGTTACATAGATCACTACCTCAACCAATCAAAATAAAGTTAAACTATAAAACTAGTTATTTAGTCACTGTTTAATTTTATAAAGAAACAAAATATTACATGCAACACAAGCCCAGCATAACTTGGATTTAAATTTAACCTTCGCCTCCATCCTCTTTGTACATTGATATCCTTTAAAATTCATTTTGGTAAGTCTTTGTCTTTTAGTCATCAACAGGTATGTCTAAATGTTTTTCTTGATTTTAACTTACATAAACTAAATTTGTTTCTAAATCTGCTTTGGTTCCTGATGGTTTTACTACAGGAGTGTTTTTTTAAATATGACATCTTTTAACATCTCTCCCTCATGTTGGAGCAAGAGGCATTTTACATTTAAAAAGAGCTTCTAAATTATTGCTTGTACAAGGACTTGCAAATACTTTAGAAGAGGTGGACAAAATCAGCTACTTGCACAGACGTTTTCAGCTCTGATTTGTGGCAGTCACTGTTGAGGGAAGAACAGATCAGAAATTTAGGCTATTTGAAAACAAGAGAAGGTGTTCCTTTGCATGAGTAGAGAGAGTGAGCTGCAGAAAAACAAGACAAAGTCCTGAATTTTCAACAGCAGTGTGTCAAAACTCAGCCTTAACTATTAACAACATTATTTTGGACATATTACTTCAGTGTTGGCTATAATTTGCATTCTAATCCCCTTACTGCCACTCATGACATCAACAGCACTCCAGTTTTCCAATCAAATTAAATGATGTTAATAACATTGAATAACCTCCAGATATTAAGTGGATTAAACACATTTCCTAAGCTCTTCTGAGCTGCAGCGTGTTACATAAGGACTGGTTTTGCAACTAGAGGTAACACAGCAAAGAAACATATTTTATTCTCTCAGAGTTTTATATACAATTGTTGCCACTTTCCAAATCCTCCAACTTTTATAGACAGAGATGATATTTTACAGAAAATTAACCACAGATAATTTACAAGTGCAAATAAACATATATTAAACCTACTATTAAAAAAAAAAATGTTATGTGGATACCTATACATGCCTATACAAAGTCTGCTCTGAGATACACCCAGGGCTGAGCTTCTTTAGGTGATCCTCAAACTGAGCAGCCAGATACAGAAGATGTTTCTGACCTTTGTCAGCTTCTGCCATATCACTACACAGCAACAGCTCAGTAACAGCCACTTTACCAGGAGACCTTTAGAATAAGATTGTCTTTCATCTTAATTTACTCACTTTCTTGGAAATTCTCAAGGATGAATCACCATCCTTCAATCATGGTGTCTACAAGTGAATGCTACGGATTGCAACATATTGTAGTCTGCTGATTTTATCATTAGTGTAATAGTGTTTGTATGTTTTAAGGCACCAACTCCTGAAATTATATGGAAAGAGCAAATCTCAGCTTTTTCTTCCATCTCTGGAAGCAAAACCAACAACAATAACAAAGACAGTTGGTTTGGGTTTTTTCACTAGCCCCTCTCCCTCAGTGACAAACTTAAAATGCAATGGTCAGCATTTCCAAAAGCATATGAAACATAGCAATTCCTACTTTTAAAATGTGGTGCTTTTTAAAACTTGCAAAAGGGAAGATGAGGAGAGAGCTTTAATCACAAGTCTTCAATAATTGGGGTTAGCAGCACAATGTAGTGTTTCATTCTTTATGCAGTGAAATTCGTGACAAATACTCTATCAATTTTTAATGGTGTGAGACTATGGTCAGAGACACTTTCCTTTGCACCTGCCATGACAGAGACAGCCCAAGCAAAACAACTTCTTTGATGTCTGGTCTTGCTGAAACCACAAGTCTAACTTGATTTTGTCATTAAACAAAGGAATTGCTCATTACCATTGTTTTCTCTCCCATGTACATTTTATCCTTTCTATAAAATGCTACCTTGCTTTTTTTATTCCCAGGCTGAGGGTTTACTTCCCTTGCTATATTTGTTTAACCTCTCTGGTCCTTCATATTTTCTCTGGCTTTACTTCTGGCAAGACCCTTCAGTGCAACATCATCAGCAAATCTACTTAATATCATCTCTGTTCTGTTTTCCAGGACACTAAGATGTTAATTAAAAACAGCTCTTACACTGATCCTTCCATTGGCTTGGTTAGTTAGATATTTTGCCATTTATCATTATCCTGTTTTATAATCTCTGTGGCCCCATTTACATAAAAGGTTGAATTATGCTTCCAAATTATGGGCCATGAGACTTCACTAAGTTCTTGAGCTAAGACAATGTATGTCAAGCTACTGTATTTCATAATTTCATTAATTTTGAAATTCTCCTAAAGAGCATAAAATTGCATTGGCAACATTTACTTTATTCATCCAATATTGCATATACCACATGGGTTTAGGAATAATTTCTTTTTTATTTTTCTTTCTTTCTCCCTTTATAAGATTCAGTGAATTGTCCAAGTGTATATGCCAAGACTGTGATGCAAAGGATAGCAGCACTTAGAGGGCCTATCAGTCCTAATATGATAGAGTAATACTGTTAGAAACAAATTCACTATTTGTGACCTTGTTTTTTCCATGTTTTTAATTGTTTTGTTATTTAACTTGGCGTTGAAATTAATTGACAGGTTTTCTCTCCTATACCAATCAATGAATCTAATTTTTGTTTATTTTTATATTAGTAATATATATCCTTACATTATTATTCTTTGCCCTGAGAAATATTTATTCATCCATACTACTTTTTCTATGTATTTAAAAACACCCAGGATTATTCTTCAATGGGATTTTTTACACAAACCTGTAATTGAAAACATCAGCAAACCATGGATGGTTTAGGAGAAAATTTTTGTCTTGAACAGGCTGGTTTTCTATGGTTTAGACATTTTTCTTTTGTACACTCATAAGACTTTTTGCAGCTAGAATTTGTTGTTTTGCTTAAGATATGTTAATTTCAATGAGAACGTACTACTTCTGAAGTCAGGTAATGTGTACCAAGAATGAAGAAGGAAGGAATAAAAGATTTTCTACTCACTATTTTCTTGCAAAATTCAACTATCAGATCACAAACCTCCCAAAAAGTCTTTCTGAGATGTATACACCTATAAATACAGCATTTTATGCCTGATACATCAGGTTCAGTAAATATTGCAAGGAGTCAACAGGCTATAACAAGCATCCCATAATGGTTTTCTTTTCAGAAAGAGCCTTGTAACGGATACTGTGGGATTGATCTACCAGTGAATATACTGGATGCAATCTGCAGAATGTGGAAAAAGTTGGAAGAGGAGGAAGGAGAGACAGGTGACTGTCTCACAGGGAGTATGGCTCAAGCAGAGGGAGAAGAATGTGAATTAATCCTTAGAAAAACTCTTCTGCAGACAATGCACAGCAGGAGAAACACCTAAGTCTTAACTTGCAGACCTCTCCTTACCTTAGGACAGATCGCAACAAGAAACTTGAAGAAATAGAGGAGTCATAGAAGAATTCAAAGAGAAGTGTTCAATAATGTCCTTACAGAATTTGCATGAAATAGATCTGCTTTTCACAGCTGTTTGCTTTCATCTTCCTTTCTGATGGACTGTGATGTGAAGCGAGCACCTCCTTCCTGACAGTGCTTCCGCTTGGGCTTGCTTTTTCTCCCCGTATGTGGTTGTTCTCATTGCAGCAGCTGTGCAAAGATGTTGATACCATGCAGTCATTAAAATCCTGTGTCTGCCAGTGACCTTCCTGCACCAGCATTGCATCAGTTCTTTGCATTACTGGTGGCAGCAGTGGGCAGGGTTTTGCTTCCACTGCAATTTCTATTGTTAGCACCAGGGCTGAAATATTATAGAGAAAAACTGCATGTCTGTCTTGTAAGTGAAAGGAGTGATTTGCAGAAAACGAACTTTACTAACATTAGTAGGGATTTTGTCTATCTATCTTTCTAATTCACTATATTAAATTATTTGGAGTTTTCACAGCTTTCACAGATGGGAAACGTATTCTTCAAATCACTTTAAAAGTCTCCAGTGAAGCATTACAGTGTAAGAAATTAGAAGTTAAGACAGAGCAGCCATTTTCATGTGCCTAAATTTGCCACACTATGTACTCAACATACTCAGATACGAGGCAAAACCCAAGCAATGTGGTTTCTTAACAGTAGTGAGATCACTTAAAGGAAAAGCACAAAACATAAAAAGATGGCAAGGGTCTTTCCAAAGAAGTAGAAACCTGAGGCAGTAATTCTTCTTTTAATTTATTACCACAGTCTTAAATACATTTTTGCAATCAAGGATAGTATTGGGCAAGCAGTATAGATGACCTCCCTGCTCCCAGGGAGGAGGTGAGCAAGGAGCTCATCTTTCCAGTTCCCACCAACACTGCCTGATATTGTCTTGCCAGAGTTGGACCAGAGACCAGTTATTAAAACTGGCTTCAGAAGGTCACATACAGATAGCTGTGAGTTAGGAATACATTTAACATCAGGGACTACTCTGAACCAGTGCGTGAAAGAAACATCTCTCTCTCTCTTTGCTGCAGATTTAAAGGCATGGAAAATTCTGTTTGTAAGTAATTGTCTGGGACACAACAGGCTGGATGACATTAAATGGCCTTTGAATTCTTATAAAAAAGTTTTCAAAATGTGTTAAAATATATTAAAAGAACAAGCAAAATACAATACATTTCAAAGTGACGGCTTGATTCCTTTATTGCCTCATATGCAACATATTTCTTGTGCTGGTAACCTTGACAGCATGCATTTGCCTTCTGAGAGAAAAGGCATCATGAACAAGAAGCCTAGACTAGGGAAAAAAATGAGATCTTTTTCATATGAAGCCAAAAAGCTGACTTTCAAGCACTGTAGTCTAAATCAAAAGATTGCATGTTAAGTAAGTCCGAAATTAATGTAGGTAAGTTATTTGTACATCAGCTTTAATGCTGGTTCTTGACTATCTCCAGATAAGCCTGCAGCATCTTCATTTCAGTCAAGAGGTCCATCTATCAGTAAGACCTCCAAGAGCCAATTAGGAAAAATATCCTGAGAGCAAGGACTTTGCAACGTACTAACAAGTTCACTTGTGGTAAAACTGACAGCAGTGTCGATAACTCTCACAGTGACCACTTTTAGCATTGACTGTCACATGCCATTATTTTGCTATGATTTTACTTGAAAAGTGGCCACAGTGACTGAAGCAAAGATGAGGGTCTTAGAGTAGAAAGCCTTGGATTTACATTGAAGGCTGCTATGCAGCCACTATATCTTTATTTTCTAATGCCACAATCCTTTGATTTTTTTTCTGGTCCCACTTGCCTGTATGTACATGCCTACAATTATCTTCATAGTATGACAGCAGAACAGAGTATTTCCAAATGTGCACGTTTTTACTAGACTGAGTTAATGGTCATTTAATTTTCAGTAAATTCAGTGTGCTTGGGCTTTTCAAGGTTTGATGTACCCTTGTACCTGGATTTAAATAAACTTATTTAAACTGTATGTCTGCTCTTGTTTTCTGAATATATGCATGGGTTTAAGTAAAAAGATGCTCTTTGGTAAAAAAGATCTTGCATAGTCATAGAAAGTGACTACCTCAAGATATAGCCTCTTTAGGAAATCATTTTATGTGGAATAATTAGGATAGATTAACAACAAATGCTTTCATCTTATTTTTTGCCCATGCTGCATTTTAAAATAATTAAGAATCCAGATTGTTTCTGTTTTTCACCTTCATTTACTGGCACCCAGCAAAGAGGCCTACACTTTGATTTTAATCATGGCCAGACAGTATAAGACCTTGGTCTTAAAGGCAAGCAGAGCAGCTAGCAGAAACCCTGCTGTGTAATTTCAAAGCAATGTACTTCATGCTGCTAACCCTACAGTATGATTTCTTTGCTGCCAATGGCTCCAATAGCAGACAACTTCCAATTTGCACCTCTTGCATAAATCCACATTATGCCAATAGATTTAGAAGAAAACCACAAGCTGCCCAGTTCAGCAGTCAGAGGTCTGTTAACAGATCTTTAACTATGATCTATTGTGTAGGAAAGTCTGAAATTATGGATGCAGAGTTTCACTTTATAGAGCTCTCACTTGGCTTTGCAGGTTTTCTTGAGATAATTATAAGTGTTTATTTTGGCTTTTAACAAGTTTAATCACATTATTTAGCATGTTCTGATTTTGTCACCGAGGCAACCATTACTCTTGCACACAAGTTTTGCTTAATTGGCAGGGAGAGGAGAAAATGGAGTTTAAAGCAACTAATTGCACTAGACCTCACAGATGCCAAGATCTAGCTCTTTTAATTAAAACTTTTTACAAGATAGTTTACAAATGTAAAAACACTATCTCTTGTAAGTACCTAATACAGCATCCTGCTTTCAGTTTTACTCCCATTTTAAGTGGTTAAATATTCTGGAAGTTCAACTAAAGGACGACAGAAGAAAATATTTCAAAGCACAGAAAACAGAGATTGGGAATATAAAAGTACACAGTTCAGTCAGGCACTTCGCTTACTTATCTAAATTCCAATTTATAAATAACCCTGGCTGCCTGTAGAGGGTAATTCAGTCTGTTAATTTCAGGCCACCATATAAGTATCATGCTGTGCCAAATTGCATTTGATGGTTTTATAATGGTATGACTACAATATACTAAAATGAGATCTATAAAGGTATCCCCTAGTGGGATTTTCAACCCTGGTCTCCAGTGGTAAAAAGGACATTCATATCTAGCAGATCTTTCTACTGCATCTCCGGTATCTGTTACTGCCCCTTGTTACACAAAAAATACATTTTGCATTGCCTTTTAACATGTTTAGAGTTTCTAATTTAAATTGTTTTGTGATTTCTAACTAATGCTTGCAATTCTTCTTTTTTTCAAAAATCACAGTGTTCTTTACGCACTTCATCCCCCTTTAAATCTCTGAAGTATTGGGACTACAACTCTATCAGAAGTGACTGAACAAGTAGCACTTGATGGATGATAATAGTTCCCCCAAAGGGAGTGTTATTTCTTGATCTTTGGCATGAAATAACGTAGGTATATCACACAAAGGTAAACGCTTGCATCAGGATATTGTCTCACAAAAGATTTCCCTGGTCACAGTGGCATTTTCCAGCAAGCAAGACATCTTCACCCCTCCTCCAGTGACCCAATGAAGTTGAATGCCTTTTGGAAGGTTAAGCTCTGTATGCAGGGGTCATGGGACTGGGCTGAAGCCGGAGGGTCTGTTTATTTTCTACATGTGTTGAACTATGTTGTTCTCTGGGTGTGAACATCGCTTTCTAGCCTTCACAAATGATCCCAAGGAAAAGACCTTGCTGACTAAGACTGGGTTTGTTGCTAAGCCATTCCAAAAATTCACTTCTTTCCAGATGATACATAGCAGGCAAGGAGAATACTTATTTAAAGAGTGAATTGTGTTTTAAACTCCAGTAGCCAGAAGCAATGCCTTTACTGGAATAATGGTGCCATTACTCAGATACTTTTTCAAACATATCTTAGGGGAAAAAAAACATCCAGGACATATCTCTCTAGCATACAGTGAGCACAACACTTACAGTACACAGAAACTGTAGAGTTTCTCTTGTTCTAATGCCCTGAATTATACCATGCAAAACAAAACACTGAGAACGTTTTAAACTTCCTGGCTCATGACATGAGTCCAACCTATTGAAACAATCACACTATACCTAACTTCTTGAAAGAAGCACAGCTATGCATATTTAACTATTTCTGAGTCCATGTAGGTTTAAATTATCTACAGACTTCAAGTAGCAGACAATGTATGTGAATATCTTCACTTTCAGGAGGCGAGGGATGATGTATTCATAACAATTAGACAATTAATTTCTTCTTCAGACAATTTTGAGGACCTTGGCATATCCTATTTTTATCTTCTTACAACTCCAAGCTATATCTAGTGTATCATTAAAACTCCTTTTTTTTTAAAAAAAAAAGATCTTAAAATCTTCCACTAAGCCAGGTGGTTCTAGACGAATAATGAATATTTTTGCTAGGTTGGTACAACAGGTTATGGTGCAGCTTACTATTTTTACTAAGAAGCTCAAAAGTTGTCCTAGTCATATTCATTAATTTCAGCAGTGAATTTGTTTGGGGTTTTTTTACTTACTTCTCTACAGAGAAATCTTCAATTACATGTGACTGAGACTAGATTGAGTAACTCCTGGTTTCAGGTCAGAAAATGTCTTCAGGAAGAGTGTACATCTTCTGTCACAAGTCTGACAGTGTAATATGTCTATCTTTTCTACTAGTCATAATATTTACAATGTATTATTAATAATGAATTTTGTAGTTATTCTGTTGCTGACCAGACAGTGAACTTCAATAACTCATCAAGTGCATATTTTGATAGTTGCTGGAAAATGAGGCATTATGACATAATGACCAGCTACATAGCATTTTGTCAGATTTTTTAATGTTAGACATTGGATGGCTCTATGTGTATTGTATTATTGAGCTTGGCAGGCTCTTGATTAGTTCATGGCAGTAGAGACTCTATAATTTGAGTACTAATTAAAATATGCCATTAAAAGTCAAATTTAACAAAGCAAAGATACTCAGAACTAATTTAAAAGCTAATTATTAATATAGTATTTCATGACAAGAGATTGCACTGCTATGAAACTTATGAAACACTTCATTGAGCAGCCCAAAAAAAAAAGATTTTAATTTGACTTTTCATTTTTAAGATACACACTTAAGAAAACTATTTCTGAACAAGTGAAGGACTTTTAATATAAAACATCAAACTATTTTTGCACCTATATTTCACCTGAATTGACTATGATTTTTATGTGTCTTACATAGCAAATGACAATGTTACCCTGTTTTCTGGTAAGTATCATCATCAAGTCTAACAGTTGATACAGTTCTTCTATAAGAATTCGAAAAAAGACACATAAACTATGGCAACATTTTTGGTAGTAAATTTTTTCCCATAAGAACTTGAAAGATTGTGGTCTTTCTAATGATGATGCCAATTTTTAGATAAGATGTCAGATCGGTATTCAGAGTTCATTTCCAGTTATTTGGGACTTCCTGGACATTTGGCACTTTTGCAAGAGGAAAAGCATTCAACATACCAATCCTGCTAAGTCCAGGAATCTGGAAATCTCATTTCAAAATTTCAGTTGCTTGTTCTTGTAATGAATTGTCATCTTTAAGAATAAATTGTTTTTCAAGGGTGACTGAAGCAATTATTTTTTATAGCTCATATGTCATTGGAATTCTTTGTGCAATTATGATGGTGTCCTTTATAGCAGAACTGGAACTTAAAATAAGTAAAAAGAGTTCATTTCACTTCTATATTGGTACCTTTGAATGTACAATTTTTCTCATATTTTGGTCCAATGAAATATGTTTTTAAATCCATCATCTTCAATCCATAGAAGGAAACAAAGCTTTCTGTATTTTGAAAAACAATGCAAATAGATATACTTTAGGGTATATAGGGCATTCAGCAATGGAGTGCACATAGCCTATCACCAAAATATTGGTATTATATTCTAGCAACCTCTTGTAAGATGCCGGGGAGCACTGAGTAGAAGCAATGCCTATAGATGTGGACATATGTGTTAAACTCAAAAAAGGTGAGACATCTGTCATGTCAGGAGCAGGCCATATGTCAGAATACTCACCAACTATCTATCTTTTTTAAACTAGCAACAGTCTGGCTTTTTTAAGATCTATACAGACAGGTTTGGCACTGTAAATGTGCACTACCTGAATGAACATAAATATCATGTCTTACGAAGCCTTTGGGAAAACATTCAAATACCATGAGCATGAGAATGGGTTTTCTACATATCTATTTCACAGAGAAGGAACAGAAAAACCCATACTGCCATTTCTACAAGTCCTGTGAGGTACTATAGGCTTTGGGTAGGTGAAATCAAATGCAGAGCTGACTTTAAAAAGGAAAAGGGATTTTTTCCAACAAATTAAACTATTTTACTTTAAATTAAATCTACCAAAAATGTATATTTGATTTTGATTTTGATTTTGAAAGTAGGAATATTTCTAATGGGACCCTTTTGAAAAGCTTCAATTTTGCAGAAGTGGTTTTTTTCCATTCAAATGTTATGACAATTTCCCAAAGATGTTTTAGGTTAAAAGGAGATTATGCATGTTACAACTATTTCTCAGTGCCACCATATACTTTTTTTTGTTTGTTTTATTATTTTTTTACTTCTGGCCTTAGAAAATAACCACTCAATATATTATTGCATAAGAAAAGTTATCGATTTTGCATATGAGTAATGCTCAAATAATTATTTGTATGGGAATAATGCTGAAAGAGTAAACCTGGTCTTGAGTTACTGAACACTGATAAGCAGAGAAAGAAGGGTCCAGTAAAGGGTGAACGGCACTGGTGGAGATACAAGATGCAACTGGAGAGTTAATGCTCAGGGTAATCAGAGGGAAAAGTGGACACAGTGTAATCCAACTGCAAAAACTCCCAGCAATTACAAGACTAAGCCTTGGGCCAAACAGCAGCACCAGAACTTCAAAAAAATTGCAGATAACATGATTTCTTGAACTATACCAATCTAGAGTCTGTGGAATAATTCAGAGAAATAATGTGAAACAGGAAAAATAAACCTGCAGTGAAAAGAAGTAGAAAAAGAAAACAATATAGACAATTGTATGCTTTTCCACTGATTCAATTATTTAGACTGAATAACTACCTTCATTGGCATGCAATTATTTTTCCTTTTGATTTTGCATTTATAGAATTGATAGCAAATAAACACTTCATAAATATCAGGAAAAGCTTCACTTGACAATTTCTGACTCATATATTGTAAAGAGTCAGAAATGAGAAATTACTGTAATTTAATAAAAGTTATCACAAACTACTCTCTCTTGCTTAACCCTCATATTTTCGACTGGTCTGTTTTATAAAAGCAAAGTGCAAAATTAAAAAACCTTACAAATCCTGAATTTTGTATCTCAGATACCTGATGTAAGAATGGTGAAGATTTGGTGCAGAAAAAACCCCCTAGAATCTTCACAGTGTATATAGTTTATGTCCACCATTATCACCAACTGGAGTAGAGCTAACATTTGTTTAACTATTTAAAATGCTATAGACAGATGTCATCCAGCATTTGTGGCTGGATCAGCTTCTTCTATTCACATTATGTGGGAGAGTTCTAACTAAAGTTGCATTTGTAGTAGAAGTTTAATAAGTTGTTCCAAATTACGACTGAAAGCAGTAACATTGCTCTCAGCAGCAAACAAGCATGCAGAAAAAGAAAAAGGAAGTGGAATTAAAAGCAATCTCTATACTACAAGTACAAACAGAACATGGGAAGTTTTGGGTAACTGATTATCATCCATGTATAACTTTTTAGTGAATTCATTTTTTCACAAAAGCACAGATTATGTGAAACCTGCCAAAAGGGCACCCTGACCCCTTTAAGTTCTGCCACTAGCCTAATAAGGATCTTGTCCTGGACAGCTGATGATTGTATAGTGTAATTATAGAAACAGGGATAATTGCAATATGCATAGGCAGTAGGGAATCTGCCACTCAGCAATAAGGGCCTGAGCATGATGATCCTGCTGACTTCAGCTCTCAATTGACTTCAAAGAGGGTTAAAACAGAACACTAACTTTTAGGATACACCTTTCAACAAGCACAAATTTGGACAGGTGAGATGATTCAATACATTTGACAATCAAATAATTTTGCTTCCACATGTCCCTTTCTGCTCTGTTTTTTTAACTCTGCCTCTACTCCAACGAATACATTATGATTTTAACAGGCACACAAAATACAAAATATTATGTTATGATTGGAACAAAATGCTGTATGAACATATATGTATGAATAAGTTAAATATCTGTGATCTAGAAAGAGCTTTATCCACCCTTCTGCGGCTGTGTACCAAATAATTAAAATACTCAGCCACATCTGTGTTGGAAAAGATGGGCAGAAAAAGAAAGTACTAGTTTCTGCCCAAGGTTTCAAAATGGAAAGGAAATGGTTATAGCTGGTGTTGGAACTTTATTTGATTATAATTAAGAGTGCACAACATGTAAGATAACAAAGAACACAACGTGATGCTGAGGCTCTGTCTTCACGAGCAGCTACTGTGTTCTGATAGGAGCAAACATGGAGGAACACAAAGAGCTGGTGTTCAGTACACATCATTATGGCTCATGTTAGCCTGGTCTTGGGGCCAAATCCCTGCCAGCTGCTGAAGGTCAGTCATGGGAACTCCTAGGGCACATCTTCCAGTTTCCAGTTTCAGGATCTAGTTCTGTGCACTCCATACTGCTCCATGGTGTGAACTGAAGCCACCCTGTTGGGTGGGGATAAATTTGCTTCAAAAGTACACTCCTGATCCAAACTAAACTACAGGCACTTTTGAATAATATGCCAAAATTGTTAAATCCTGTTAGGAGTTAAGAAAACATAACTATCCAAACCTTTTGCATGGTCTTGCAAGTGACAGTTTTGTAAATTATACAGATTTACCAATGAATAACCTCTCTGTATAAGAATGTGTCTCAATAGCATTTTAAATGATTTTTTACTATGTGTGTTCAATATTCAGTTTTCCATGCAGTTCTGTATTTCCACAAGGATGCACTGAGTTTGGAAGAAATTCAGGAGTTAATCTGATTAATAATATTAAAATTACTTACACTGAGAAAAGCTTAAGTGTGTTTTCCTGGTGAAAGCAACTCTATCTCACCTGGATGTGGAATAAGTAGGAGAGACTCTGACATGTTTGGGGGAGTCTGAGATACAAACCTGAGAGGCAGACAACCCTGAGGGAAGTCTAAAGATGGATTCAGCTTATGTTACCGTGAGCTTTCTCAGTAAAGCCAAGCCTCAAGAGCAGCCATGTAGTCTTGGAGTCAAAGCAAATTGGGAAGGTCACTGAGGAACATCTAAGGAACTTAAGCCTGGAAGGGACAGTCCCTCATTTCACCAGATCCTGCTCCCAAATAGCACATAGTAAAATGCTGTTCAGCAGTAAGAATGAAGAGAGGCAACAGGATGGAGCAGAGACATTAAATATAATGAACACTTGGGGCACAACTGGCCAACTGTTTCTTCAAGCTTTCACTCAGAGGGTGGTGCTGGACATGGCAATGAGAGCAGAATGCCTGAATGGGAATGAGGGCATGAAAATAGAAGTAAATATATAGCAGATGGGAAAAAAACTCAGGGAGATCAATTTGTGGAAAATTCATTTATCAGGAAAGGGAACACCAGAGAAAGAAAATAATTTTGATGAAGGAATATAATGACAATAATATTTTATAACTATTAGTCATTAATAAATCATGTTTTTCTGCTAAGTGATTTGCAACAGAAAAGGATTACTGTCCAATCAGGATTGGTAGGAGAAAAATTTAAATAGTTTTAAGATCAAACCTCATAAATTCATGCAAAAAAAAAAAAGTACAGTATGATTACCTGTGACAGCAGAGGCTGATTTTCAATCACAGAAAAATCAGGCCAGTATTTCCATATTCCTAAACCCAGTAAACTATTAAAACTGTCTTAACTTCCTTTATAAGTACAGAGACAATTTGTCTAAACCATAAACAAAATTTTGAATAAGTGAATTTATTTCTGTGGTTATGCTGTGTCTCTCTGTATAAATTTTGTTACTTGTCCATTTTTAAACTCAAATTATGTAATTGACTTTTATGGATAGAGCATAAGTCTTTTTCACATTCCAGCAACTCAGAAAACTGGAAATGTTTTTATCCTCTTCTTCTTATGGATGTGCACTAATTCTCATTACATACTAAAGTGAAAAAAATATGGCAACAAAAGCACTGAATGCAACACAGAGATATGATTGACTTTGAAATATTTTATTGTTTTGTATAAGCTATTCTCTCCTCACTGGGAACAGAAAATATCCCACAGGCAAAACCAGTATTTCAATATGATTTTCCTTCAGAAAACGAATAAAAAGTTGAAATATCCCAAATTTTTTTAATGAAATGTTCCAAAATAATTCAATTTGGAAATGTCTATATTTAGTTTTGACTTACTAATTCAAAGTGGTTTATTTTCTTGAACCAAATCCAAACACTGTGTTTCAAGTCAGTTCAACATTAATCTGTCTTGGCCTATTGTGCCTCATGGGAATTTGAGTAGTGCCCCCAGCTCCCATGCTTTCAGAAGGGTTAGGCTTCTTGGCAAACTTTCTCCCATTGCACCACAGCATGTGACTCTAATAATGAGCCATATGGCTTGGACAGAGGGGAGCTCATGAAGCGTAGTGGGACATAAACTTTTGCAAAGAGAAACTGCTTTTTTTATCCTTAAAAAGCATTTGACAAGATTCCTAACTCATTTTCTACAAAAGCAGTGCTGCTGGAAAGGCTAGAAAACAAGGAATTGGTTTGCAGGTATACTGCAGAAAATCTTGTGTGCATGCAAAGCCATGGAATTCCAAGAGTTAAGAAACAGGACTGCTTTCACATCTTTCATAACTCCTTTTAGATGAGGAGGAAATTGGCCCCTACATATCTTGACAACATAGTAGAGAGGACTGCAATCAGCAGAAGTCAAGGGGAAAAAATGTGATAATAGAGCAGATGGGGAATGTGTTCCTATGGTGACTAGATACACTATATTTTCTGCTAAGATATACAAATGAAAAGCAACATGGAAGGGAAGGAAGTAAGGGTAGACCAAACACTAATTCTTCCTAGGTTATAACTATAGTCAGGATGCTGCTAATAGTGGTAGTCAGTATTGAAATCTATGCATCTGTTGCTTGTTTAATATGTAGTATACTATGATTACCTGACAATATAAACTAGACAAAAGAAAGGGTAAAAATTAAAGCATTTGAATTGGCTTAGTATTTTGCTTTCAGATGCTCCACCAAAAAAAAAAAATCAGTAGTAAAGATCAGAACTGTAGTGCCCTCAGTTACTTAGGCAAGCAGATGGAAATATCTGGACTCAAAGACCCAGAGAGAGAGAGAGGACATTTTGTGAAGTGATTTTTCATTATTTTACAGGAAGGTACATTGTCAAATGGACGATGAAGATGCAGAGGCAAGATTTAAGAGGATAGGATATATTAGAATTATGATTGCCTGCGACCTTATTTCTGTCCTTTGATATATAAATTAATGATACTGTTTTTCTCCCTTTTATGCAAAAAACATCTATGTAAACAAAAAGTTACAGCTGCATCAAAAGATCTTTCTGCATAAATCTTGTCAAATGATATCTTCCATGGAAGCATCTATTCTGACATTAACAACATGTAAAAAGCATTTGGATGAGAGCATGCTGCTTTTTCAAAAGATCATCATCTACAAGGTGGTGTCTCTGCTTCTCAGGCTTTATTTCAAAAGAGAGACATTCCTTCTTCTGTCCTGGACAGAATGTCTGTTTCTGGCTTTGGCATGCACATACAAAACTAGTTGCACAGAAACTGATCAGCTAATGTTCAAGGCTCTCTGAAGAACTGAATTGCCTTTTCACACATATCATGTGACTAGTCTTGGCATTGTCTTCATGGCATTAGTAATATTTTGATATATGATATATGGCAATATACTTCCTATGTAGTAGAAATTATGATGATATAATAAAGTGGGGTAAGATCAATTTGGCAAGTGAAGCTAACTAAAATAATCTTACAAGCACTAAGAAGTATCCATAAGATTATAGTGAAAACATGAATAAAATTAAAAAGACACACTCAGTGATATTTTCCTGGATGAGTCACTGAAAATGTGTGTGAATAGTAAGGGACCAGGACTATTGGGAGATATGCAGCTATTCATTTTGCCATGAATCTGAGACAGCTCACTTAATGCAAGTGAAAGGCATGTTTGCCTCTGTGATGGTCTGTTACTGGCTTGATTCACAAAGAGAACAATAAATTATGCTGAAGAATGCCAAATGTATAGTTTTGTGATGTTAATGGTATCTGAAGGAGAAAAAGGGAATTGCAAAAAAACCCTTTTTGTCTTGTTTTTTGTGAGGCAAGTATAGATGTTGTACACTCTTAGATGTAATACACTCTGAATTCTTCTCCTCAGAAATACAAATTATTTAATCTGGCTGCCAAAGAAGTCTCCAATTATCAAGTCAGATTGAAAAAAAGTCACATTTTCTCTTCCACAATCCATTATGCTTGCATTTTTCTAAACCTGCCTCAGCCACACTTGCTGCTTAGTAGTAAAGGAGCTTGTCTGTAATTACAAAGGTGTTAATTTCAGCATTGCGTGTACTTTTTCTTTTTACTAGATTGGCATGAACATTTCACACTCTAGTGTGTGCTGTAATTGGAACAAACTGCAACACCTACTACTAAAAACTGAGCTCTTTGTAGCCATTGCTTGTCCCTTCCATTTAAAATTCCCTAGCCACACTTCTGCCTCCCAAGCTGCCTTTGAAGGCAGATTTATGTGTTTTAAGTACAATTCAAGCATATTGCAGGCACAGCAGGAGATTGTAAACAATCAGAAACTGAATTGAGGGAGTCCTCAGAATCTCAGTGTAGTAGAACCTGAAAAACACCTGCAGCTTAACTGTTTACACGTATGTTATGGATAATTCAGCATTGCTAGTAAATGTTACTGAGGAACATTAGGCAAAACACAGAGAGCAGTGTAGCTAGCTCTTATGGATGCTCTCTGTGCACATGAATCACCATTGTTGAAGCGAGGGTTTGACTGGCTTCCAGAAGATCCATCCACTTCTTTATCATCATCTTTATTTTATATTGCTGACTTCACAAAAGGATATCTCAAGGCAATGCAGGAAACCAAACCCTGATTTGATTCAACATTGAGTGATTACATATATATCTTGAAGGACTCTTACTTGGTAATTCCATATTAAACACCTATTAGAAAAATACTGGATATATGTATAAGGCACATCTCTCTTGGTGCATCATGTAACCAGAGATAGGTAAGGCAATATCTTTTTCTCAGCTCTTTCTGTGCAAAAATACTTTTTTTGTCCTTTTGCATACATCCGGGACCACACCTACTGGAATGAGAAACACTGATGCAAAATCTGGGTATGTCCTCAGTGTTAGATGCTGACTATACTAAACACTGTAGACTTTGAACAGCAATAGCTTCAGCAGCAAGCAGAACTATTTTCCCTTTCAAAATTTGTCTTGAGCAATAACACTACCTAAAGACAATGACAACTGTAGGCAGGTAGCTCCCATTTTAGTAATATGCCCTAACAGGGATATATTTGCTGCTGGGTTTCTAACTCATTATGTCTTTAGCACAATTTCTGTACAATGGGTATGCAATTTTTTAAACACTGCAGGCATGGATTTTACTTTCTCCTGACAGTAGGAGGTCTGGATGTCTTGGGCAGGATAAGGAAGCTGACATCAAGCCTCCCTCTTCCTGGGAAAGTGCTTAAATCACTAGCTAGCAGTCACTAATATGGCAAACAGTGAAGGGTTACTGGTTTTGAAAATTATTTTTTTTCTAGTGAAAGTGGCTCTGGTGCTCTGCTTTGTGCTAAACTTGATGCTGCTGCCAGTGTGTAAGACACCAGGCCTCTCAAGGGACTTCCAGATGTCCTAAACTGTTTTAGAGATAGGATCAATTTAACTTAGGTCATGATCCATGTAGACATGAATAACAGCAAAACATAGGATGTGTAATGATTAAGGTTGGTCATTTGAACCTAATCTCTGCCTAAGTTGCGTGCTAGACCCAAATGCTTTTCACGACTCATAAAATCAGTGTTTGGTGAATGACTATGACCACTATTATTTCTAGGGAAACACTGCTAAGGAAAGTCTATATTTGACTGGAGTAGCAGAGGGTCCTTCATTCAGGACTTCAGGCAGCTGATAAAGTCAGGAGTAAAGTTTCTAATAAGAAGGTTTGACCCAAGGCAATGTTTCTATCTAAACAGCTTTCTTCTGCTGTCCCTGTCTGATCAATAGGTCCTTCCTAGCCTCGTTTTGTAGAATGTGACCCTGATTTTGTCTTTTCCAAATACATGCACAGCTGCAATCTTCCTATCTAAAAACTGAGCTAAAAAAACAGAGTCACTATAACATAACTGGTGCTACAGCTGGGTAAATCTGAGGAGATGAGCCCTTAAATATCCTACAGGAAACAGAAAGTGTTAAAATCAGCCTGTGTTATTATTTTTGCTTAGGAATCATACAAGGAACAAGACAGATAGATGATACATCTGACGGAGACTTCTAAGAGTTGAACTGTGAAACAAGATACTCAAGTTTTTAAACAGGATTTTGCACAACTTAACTTGTTCTGATTATCCTTCCTATCCTTCCAAATATACCTAGTTGCATCCTCTGAAATTCTTCTGGAAAGTCTGTAGAGAAGATCAAGAAATGTTGTCCATACCTGAAACCCTTCTAAAACATTGTACTATTCCACAAAATAGGGCATGTTTATCTGTCCTCTGTACCTCAGGAAGGATATTGTAAGTGGTTGAAAATTTATAATTTCGACAGAAGAGGAAAAACAGAATTTTTCAGTCTCTTTACATCTCAGAACTAAAACATGTTGAAGACAGGTGACAGCATGATCATGAGTTAAAAAAAAGAAAATAAATTGATTAAAGCAAACTAAATTAAATTCAAATACAAATTTAAAGAAAACAAAAACATCTAACAGGAAACAATTGTCCTGCCCTGCAAGTAGGGCTTAAAAATATATTTATATTTCAAAGATGTTAGCAAAAATCTGTGAATTTTCTTCAAAAGCCTTTGACCCCATTTTAACACTCTGGTCCCCAGCAGAAATCATTTACAATGTCGACATTTTCCCTTCTATCATGTTTAATTAAAAAAATTACTGCTGGCTTAACCATTATTTTTCTTCCGAGGTTGAAGGCTTGTGTGTCTTAATGGCAGCAAGATTTCTCTCTCGCTCCCCAGTGCTGGTGTTTCAGAAGCAGCTTTGACACCATTATTTACGTACATCATTGAATGGCAAAGGTTGTGTGCCTTGCAAATGGAAGAAGTTGCTTTATGGCTATTCATAAACAACCTATATGACTGATGTACGTGACAAATATGGTAATAAGCAATAATTGACAGCATTTTAGTGTTGATATATTGTTCCTGGTTTAACTTTGTTTTAATTTTCCTCATGATTAAAATTAGATTATGTCAAGCTCACATTCACATTTCAGATAAGAAGAACCAACAAGAAAAGGGTTTTGTTTTTCCTCTTTAAACCCCCTTAAACCTCATAGGTTAAGTCATGGAAACCTATAAAGCTCCTTTAGTGAAAACACATATACATTGCATGTTGCTGGATTTGTTGAGGTCATTTGATATGATCTATGTTCTGCAATGTGTGACTAGATCTCATACAGAGCATTGAAACAGTAGGCTAAAAGGAACATTTTAAATGAACACTTTAAAACAAATTAGGCTCCAGAAGCATATAGCTATGGCACTCTTTGCCATTCCTATTGATATAAAGAATGGATATTTCAGAAAAAGTTAATGTCAAATACTCTTTTCAGTAAGGTGACCATGTATTCCACCTATATTTTTTACTAGTGTGTGGAATTTTGTCATAAAAACACAGGGAAACTCTACTTTGCAATATATGTGAGCTAATTAAAGGTAAATAATAGACAAAATCAGGAAGAATATTTAGTTACATGGAATTGAAAAATAGGGTGAATGTGAATGCTGTTTGGTATTAAATTACCCTCATCAGTTAAAAAACACCTGGATGGGTTCAAGAAGTAAAGTAAGGCTTAGCAAAATATGAATTAATGAATAACACATTTCCGTGATAGAATGTTTTTGACTACTATATAGACCTATAAATAAAACATGCTATGCGCATAGTTGGCACCCACCAATTGGCTAATGTTAACGTAAGTAGACACAGATTTCTAGAGTCTTTTTATATAAAATGTGGCTAGTTTTTGCATTCTATGCTATGTTAATGAATGCCAGGGAGACTATAGGCTGTATTTTAACTTTTTGTTTACTTCGTCAGACTCATGCTGAGAGAGCAGTAAGTGCCATTCCCATAGTATAGGGCTTGCCACATGTACTTAAAAGGTCCATACTTACACAATTAATCACATTTTAAAAATTATTTGCTTTCCCACAATAGGCCTTTGTTATATTTAACGCACAAAAGGAATGCACTAGCTGCTAAAATACTATAATCGCATAGCACTGGCTACGATAAATTGCTAATTTTTAATATGTCTGGACTGCTACAGGCTCCTGAGTATCTAAGATCGTGGAGGACAATTTCCCACTGGAAGAAGAGAGTAAGGAACTTAGCAGCTATTTTTGTGGGGAAGTAAATTTGTCGGAAGGCTCATCTGACAGATTACAGAGAAGAAAACTAGTCACTGGCAGTGGAGGAAACAGAATTATCCTAAATGGTTCAGTATCAGCAGCAAAGAAAACTTCACCAAAACACCAATGACAAAAGGCGAGAATGACTTAAGATGTGCAATAGGTCATGTATGACAATAAGAATTCAATGGTAAAGGTAACTCAGTTTCCTTTCATTTCTGGCAGCAGTTAATGCAGAGCTTAGGTTAGGAGTGGATCCAGAATAGAGAGCCTGAAGGGATTTCTGGGCTTGTTACCGATCAATAGCAGAAGGTGAGGATAAATCTAGGCTGAATTCTTCCCATATGGATGAGAGAAAGGATTATCCATATCTCTTTTCTTGAAAAGGTAGAGAAGCAGAAGGAGACCATACCACTACTTCAAGTGTAAGTGAAGCGGCATAGTGAGAAAAAACAGCATGGTGGAAGCAGCAGCTGACAGTGCCATATTCTGCACCTGACTGCCTTAGAACAGCAAGAAACACAAAGGATATTCTTAGCAAAGCAGCATCTCCCTGTGTAGCCAAGCCTAGGGAAAGGTTTCATTGGAATAAACTGGTTTTAAAGAGTTGTACATTAGTGAGAAACTCAGCAAAATGGTAAAGGTAATCACAAGAGAGAACTCCATGAGCCTTTGGGGGAAAAAAGAATCCAAGTATACGTTACAATGTTGACATAATTCAATTTGCATTTCAGACAAAACATGTTTGTCCTTTTACATAAACTATGAGACATTTATTGGAATATACTGCATTTAATATTGTCCTGGAGCTTGTGCTTTAGAAGTGACACAGGAGAAAAGGCATAACTTAATGCAGCAGCAGCAGTTCCAACTGATGCTGCAGCCTGTTTTCACCTTGTCTGCAAGAGCTGGTATAAGCAGAGCATATTAAGTTGTCAGTGCAGATAGTAAAAATATTCTTACCCAAAGTGTTTAAGTTCTAAGATATTTAAATTCAATTAGATGCATGCATAGTCAAATGAACTACTGAGCTGTCAGTTTTAGACTGGCTACTGTACTGATTGTTTCTTTTTGGAAAAATTCAGGAGACTGATTACTCAAACATGTTCTCATAACATCTTAGTTTTTTGTCATAACCTGACAACAATGCCCCATATAATGTAACCTAAATCTTCTAAGGAAAAGGAATGATATCACTTCCAGGCTAACATACAAACTGTCCATGAGTGAAATCTTAGGCATGTTCTACTGCTAACTAAATGTATGAAAAGCCAGTTGGATAACACTGTGACTAGCCAAATTTCCATGTTTGTGTAATGTCCAGAAAAAATAAAGGGCAGGAATCAGAAATTTCTAGGTAGGATTGGCAGCAGTTAGTTTCCCTTACAAATAAAAAGTGCTCCAACCTTTCCTCAAAACCTCTCCTAACAGCATTAGGTGACCTTCCATATTAGATGAGAAGAAGGAAGAATTGGAGTTTAGCTACTGAGAAAATAAGAAACCATGAGGTAGAAAGCAGAGGAGACTAAATGGACTATCAAGAAATACTGTCAGAATGAACACAACTCCTAAGCCATCTTGACAGAAAAGTTGTTTTCCTCCTTCTCAAAGTGACAAGTAATCTATTGCACATTTGGAACCCTGTATAAGCAAATGTGGTCAGAGTTTGGTTTTGGCTGGGTTTTCCACTATGTGTAAGTGAGAGGTAAGACTGAACTGCAAAGCAATGTTCTTTGAAAGGTTCCCGTGAATTTACTACAAAAGCACACTCCAAAGGGTTATGAGAACTTTGGGATCCATTGCAGCACTACTCACAATGACCCTTTCCATTATTTTATGGAACATATGGACCTGGCTGTCAATTTTAATAGGGAAGACAACTTTGTTTAACGCAGAAATGTATCTTTAATAGCCAAACCTGTAGCTCTGAGCATTCTGAAAAGTCTCAGGCAGAGACATTTGTGGAAATGCATTTGAATTGAGTTAAAATCCGGGAAAGGATTGAATGTCAACCAAATTCTAAAATTTATAAACTATCCATGTGCTCATGGATTATAAGATTTCCTGATACCATGGGACATTGGAGCTATACCACAACACAAATGGATTTGGCCAGTACCTAGAGAAAGGGGGATTTTTTCACTTTATTTTACTGACTGAAGGATAGGATTAGGAGGCAGGACTTAGTGAATTCTATTTTCAGCTCTGCTGCTCAATTATTGTGTAACTGCACCAACCCCCGACCACGTTAGTAAGTCTCAGCTTTCTCTGACTGCATGAAGTATAAAGCCAAAGGAGCACTCTGAAAAGCTCTGGGTACAGCCTAGCAATCAAATGAGCACATTCAGGTTCTGCAGCCAAGCTGGTGACTGCTCATTGTCCATCTAGTATTCTGTGGTCACCAGGGGAAATGTAGCTCTTGGAGTCACAAGAAGCTTCTGTAGCTGCAGGTCCCAAGTGGCTTGTGGAGTTTATTTTCTTTTTTAATTTAGTGTGGCCTGGCATCCATGGAGGCTACATTCACCTGGGTTGAGCCCTTAATGGTGCAGGGAGTAATACTGGATTGATTAGAAGCCATCACCCAGAATTCACACCCAGTTTATTGGTGGTGGTGAAGTCCTCACAGAGTAGTAAACACAAATTCTAGTGTGCTGTTTAGGTTCCCCACCACCTGCATCAAATAGGCCATCAAATTAATTTGATTTTTTCCCCATCATTTTACAGTGATTACATCCTGAAAGGCATTATCTTAAATAGGATCTGCACTAAAAATTTTAGATGGGTTTTCATATTTGTTACTTACTGCTCACAGATCCATTTACATTTAACAGTGAGCCATCAGTAGGATTTATTAACAGTGCAATAATGTAGGATCAGCATTTTAGTTTACTTTGTTTGTTGTATGTTTGGTTTCTTTATTACACTTCGGTAATGTTGCAATAAAGAAAGCATCCTGGTGCTTTTTCTATTTGTTTTATTAAACCTCTTTGCTGCAGGGTATTTGGCAGTTGTCATGTAGGTTCTCTTTTAATATACCAGCTGTACTTCATGCTTATTCATTTCCTCTGTCCTTAAATATTCCTCAATAAACTAATGAACTACTTATTAGATGTAACTTATAATCTAAAATTTGTATGCTTCCTTCAGTGCATCAGAAGCTGCTATACTTTATTTTCTTTCTGATTACAAAATCACAAGTTTCGTAAACACTATAAATGTGTTTTTTCAAAACATCAAAATGTCCATGCTTATGTATGCAAATACTGCAGCTACATTTGCTTTCTTGGAGCAGATAGACTAAATAATAATCATAATGTTGTTAATATTAATATTATTATATTTCCTTAATATTCAGGGTGTGCTCTATGAAAATCATGGTATAATGGTCTGCCCTCCACAGAGGCTGAGCTTTAGGCCACAGACACAGTGCTGATGGCCACCTGAGCCAGTCTGTACATAACTCTGCTGAAGTGCCCTCAGGTCTCACCTAGCAGTCCTGTGTGTTGACTTTGAAATTCCCAAAATATACCCACAAGGGCACTATATAAAGATTTAATTTATTCTAAAATCCTTAAAACAGCCTGAAAGGCACATTGTTTGGCAGTCCCAACAAACACAACCCAGAATTGTTTACTAGGGGCATGGCCTGTCTCAAGCGATTTTTTTGCCGTTACCTTCTAACAACAGGTTGGGACTTTTCAAATTCTTTGCCTGTGTCAGTCTACAACTGCCCTTAAGTCACTCAAAGCACTGGACAAGCTAGATTTCAAAGCTGTTTCCTGTTCAGCAGAACTCTGCAACTCTAAAACTCTTCAAACAAGCCATGACTTGGTCTCCTTTGAAGTCACCAGCTTTGTACATGATCCAGCATGGGAAGGTCAGAAAACACCTGTTTTTCATACCTATGTCTAGGATAAATGCAGGTGAGTGAAATGTGGCTGAGCATCTTTCTCTCCAATCATCTTTCTCTTCTTTACAGGATTACACATCACACTCTGGAGCCAGAAATTGGTGACAACTTGGCTTATTTGTGTCTAAGGAGCTTCTTTCTGTGTCCTTTCCTCAAGAAATTGCAACTTAAAATGTAGGTGCAGAAGTTAAGTAGAGCATGTGATTAGAATTTTAAATTAGGAGACTCTTCTGCATTACTAGATGGCATACTTATTTATGCTGAATCAAGAGTGTTATTGTCTTAGTGTATCAGTTCTTGTATCTTGGAAAATAACACCCAAATGTGTAAATTAATAAAAGCTGTATTGCTTGCTTTCTTCCAAAACAAAAATTCTTTTTAAAAGGCAGACTGGAAGAAGTTCTGTCCATGTCCCACAGCAGTATCAAACATGTCTTGACAATACCTAAAAAAAAGTCTGTTAAAGTGGTTCTTTTGCAATCTCCCTAATGCCACATTGAGTCAATTACTTTTGGTTCTATTGCTGATGGAGAGGAATATTTTTTCTCTGTCTCTGCAAAACATTTGTATATTGAAGTACTCTTATTCTCTGTCTTCTTTAGTATCCAGCTCATATTTTCTGGACCATTCTCTGACCATTTTCATCATTCCTGTTTGTCCTGCCAGCGCCTTTCTGTTGCTCTAAAAGTTTTTGAAGCCACCATGACCAGTCCAAGGTGTTAAGCAACATGTACAGAGTGCTTCACAACTCTTCTTTGTACATAACTCAGCTGGATGACAACTTTTTTTACGTCTACACCTTTTTGTTCATCTTCTTATTCACCATATAGTCCACTGTCCCACTATGCAGAACTGCTTACTGTGTTTTTTCTTTTCCTGCAGTTTTATGATTAATTTATTCTAGCTCCAGTGTAGTTCTTAATACTGTACTTTGCAAATTACATCTTAGTTACATCAGGCAACCTCTTTAGTTCTTGGAGATTGCATCAAATACCAGTCTGGACTCCCCAAGTTGTTTAATGTTCCATACTGACTAAAACATTTACTCCTCCAAAGACTCTCGACAACAGTAGCCCTAGTCCCCTATAGGTTCCTGCAATCATGTGTCTGACAGTGACTCCAGTCTGATGGCTATTCCCACAGAACAGTTCACCCAATGTTCACCCACCTGACAATAGTTTCAGTTCCTCTGTTTCATTGCTTTACTTCTTAGACCACTGCTTGAGACCATATCAAAAAACTTATTATAATCAAGTTTTACCACACCTACTGATAATTCCCATTCAACATCTTTAGCAGAAAGAATCTGATTAATATTTCTTGACAGTATTTATTCCTGACAAATCCTTCTTATAATCTTCTACTTTTATTTCTGCTTACAGACATTATTTATTCCAGTATTTTCAGTAAATGGAAGTCAAATTGATTGGCAAGTAAGTCCATAAAGCCTCATGCTTAAAAAGGTAGCTAGCATGTGCAGACTTAGAGCCAACTACTGCAGTGAGCTTCACTACCCATGAAAAGTTGAGATGGACACACAGACCTGAAAATACAACCCACAGGTGTGACCAAAACCCAATCTTTTTTCCTCACCCCATATCATTCAGCTATGCATGTCTGCTCTCTCCCCTTTTTGGCTTCCTCAGCCCTACTCAGGAATTGCTGTAAATCTGTTTCAGGGAACACTCATGTAAGATGGCTGAAGCTATTATAAAGTCTCCATCATTCTTAAAGGAGTTATTTATATTTCTGTTCCCTTGCTTTTTAAACTTCACCTTTTCTTCTTTTCTTTTCTTTTCTTTTCTTTTCTTTTCTTTTCTTTTCTTTTCTTTTCTTTGCTTTGCTTTGCTTTGCTTTGCTTTGCTTTGCTTTGCTTTGCTTTTTTCTTTTTTCTTTTCTCCCAACTAAACTAGCTTTGTGGAAGGCCAGCCTCTGAGAAAGCAGCATCTACATGTGACCTTTCTTTTTTCTTTTCTCCCAACTACTTTTGCTTTGTGGAAGGCCAGCCTCTGAGAAAGCAGCATCTACATGTGACCTGAAAATAACTACTCCTTGCATTGCTCTTCCTTCATAGAAAAAGCAATTTTGCTGTCTCAGGCAGTCTGCCAGGAAAGATCAAGCTCCAGTCTATTGAAAACATCACCAAGGACAGAGAAAACTCAATTGCTGAAACAGAGAGGGAGAGCATCAAGAGGGAGGCTGAAGCTTTGAGAGGCAAGGTGGCCTCTTCATCATCTTGGATCCGTTTCCTCAAGGGTCTTACACAGAACTAAAACAGTTTTAAATATCCAGCTGTGTGCCAATGAAGAAAACTGAAAATTAAGATGATGTGTACTATGATCTGTTTGGTGAGTGAGAGACAAAGGAAAGAAGGAAGTATGGGAAGCTGTTGGGCCAGTGACTGTTCATTCTCTAACCTTGTTTGGGTTCTTTTTTTAGGGGAAACTGTAATGTATTTGTTATAAGTATCTATTATAAAGAAGTTGCAGAACAATAAATAATATCCCTGTGTACTCGTGATAAAAAGCTAGTACATTTTTTGGTTTAAAATAATTGCTCTTCAGTTTCTTCTATCCAGAAACATGGAACAATGATCAATGAGTTACTTTTTCAATCATTTAATAAACATCCTCAACCTAAAATTAAATGAATAACTGACTATGAAATGACTGGCCCAAATGTCATCAATCAATCTCATATACCCAATATGTAAGCTGTTTCAATGGAGTAAAACATATGGTTGTAGTTTAAAAAGAAAATCCTTTGGAAAACTTCATACAACATTGCTTAAATCGAAGCTAATCTTTGACATAATCCAATATGAAGAGAGTGAGAGAGATTTTTTTCTTTCTGATGTGATTACAGAGTCCAGCTTTGAAAGAGACTTTTCCAGATATTTTGCAAGTCACATTAAAGTACCTTGGTGGGGAAAAATAGCAGGGAAAAAAATATTTCAATAACATGTAACAATTGCTAAGGTTAACAAAATTGGTATGACCAAAAAATTACCACCTAGGAAGCAAAAGCCCATATTATGCTCTACCTGCTGTGTTTGAGGTCTAGGAACACAAGTTATCACTAAAGATTTAGATCATCACTTAATGCAGAGATTTATATAAAATACTCTGGAAAGAGTTACCTGTATCCTGTGCTGCAGCATCAGTAGGAAGGCTGACATTGAGACTGCCAGGACAGGAGTAGGAATATATGCAAGATACTTTGCCCTCTCTCCAAAAGTGCTTGTCACCAGAGCAAACGGAGTGAAGCACAGCATACTGACCATGGCACTTATTGGAGAAGGCAAGAAAATCAAGGGAAGAGCACAATTACTAGACCACATTGGCTTTCGAGACAAAACTGTAACTGTATTTTTCCAAGCAGATTGTTGCATGCTGTTTTCATGCAAAATGTCTTCAGATTAAGTAAAAGCATCAGTGTAAGCCTTTCCTCAGTTGTGCAACAGAAAATATTTATTGTGAGCATCTGAACTCATTTCTACACACTTCATACTTCACAGATCAGCAGAATGCAATGTGGGAATCAGTTCTAAATGTAGGCATTTCTTTTGTCTTTGTTTAAAAGTGGAAGGAGATGAAAATGAGAACTGAAATATAAAAAGTGCATATGAAAACTGCAATTGTGAGATGTATGATGTGCTCTGAAAATGAGCAATATTTATATGTACTCTACTGAGAGTTATGCATCAAAGTTGATGCAGAAATTTCCTTTAGTGTCAAAGAAAATGACTTTTAGGATACAATCTCATAAACTGACCCATGTTTTCTTTTAAAACTGCTATTCTTATTTATATCATAACATTTCCTGGGTATTTTCCCATCTATATATATCCTATACTGATAATCTAAACAGCAGACAAATTTGAGTAGTTTAAAAAAAAACTTTGGTTATAAGAACAGAATGGAAGAATGAGTATATAATTTAAGCACTTGTCTGAAAATTTTAAGGCAAAGATATTTTCGTTACAAATTCCTATGGACTGCTCCTGCTTCAAGTTCTCATCTTGCTGTTGACAATGTGTAGTGTATTAAACAGAAAACGGAAAGTTGTCACCAGTGTTAGTTCTGCAGGATTTAGTGCTGTAGTGAAACAAACAGCAAAGGTGATTTAACTAAAAGCAAGCACCACTTCATCCTACCAGATCAGTGAAATCCTAAACAACAATAGGGCTTTTAAATCTTAACATTGTTACAGGCCAAAGTTAGTTAATTCCTAAGTCACTTGAAAATAAGATAGGCACATACCCAGATCACTCAGGCTTCATCTATAAAAATCATTCAGCATCACTTTTAAATAATACCTAATTAATTTTTAATCTGACAGTAGGTGTCTGGAAAAGTGTTCTATTCCCCCTGCCTCCAGATTTTAAGAAAAAGGTAATAGCTCTATTTAAAACAAAACAAATGTTCATCATGAAAGCAAACAGGCTATAAGTCCTTTAAAGATATCTACTCTTAAATGTGTAAATTTGAGAAACACAAAACCTGCCCAAAAAAATATGAAAGGGAAAATGGTCTGGTGCTTCTAAGCTTATACAACAGTGGAAAGCAATATAATTCATGTGTTAATTTACAGGCTTCCCTCCTGTCTCACATTGCACCAGAGACAGAAATTCTCAGTTTCTTGTGGTTTCAGATTATAGCTTTTCACCCAGAGCCAGAATGTATAGCTTTCTTACACACAAGAATAACATTCAAGTTAGATTGCTTTAGTGGAATACTTGTGAATGTCCTAAATGCTTGAACTTCTTTGGTGAACTTTGGAAAGCTCTGGAAATCATGATTAATGCCTAATCAGAGTCATTGTAAAGGGAAAACTGAAACCCGCAGGCTCTATTCAGAACCTTCTGGCATTCCCCAGGTTGGGAATGCCATCATAATTGTTGCTTGCCTAAGTGAAGAACCTTCTCAGGAGTGTTTGGGAACAAGGCTGTCTGCCACAGCTAATAACTCACTCAGTATCTACCCCTCCAGAACCGTAATGCTCTGGCCCCAACCGCGTGCCTGCTCTGTATGACAAAGAGGCTGATGAATGGTAAGACCGAGCAGAAATGGTAATGAGTCTTGGGATTCGGGGGGACACTACCCACCTTATGTGTTGGAAGAATTTATGAAGATAACATGACATACTAATATATTTTTACAGCCCAAACAAGATATTTTATGCCAGCTATGGGATCCACACGTAGTTTATCAATATAACTTGCAAGACCTTTCCCCTTTTTTCCTCTGTGCTTGTACATAGTGTTATTATCAAAGTAGGTAAAAGCAAATTGCTAAGTAGAAAACTTGCCAACATTTTGCTTGGTTTTGGTGTTTTTATATCCATTTTGAACAGTAACAAAGAAGGTACAATGCCTTCAATGCATAAAATCTCTCCCTAACAATTGTACATTTCTCTTATACCTAATTTCTCTCCTGGTGCATAGGTGGATACAAAATATTCTGTACAATGATGTCATTCTATGTTGCACAGACTCTTCAGCAAATCTTTAAAAGTAGTGATAAACATCATCAGACTTGATTTTTGCCATAAAACTGGTGCAGCTGACCAAGTTGAAATGTTGTTTGCAAAACTCTAATGCTGACATTAAGTTCTTGTCAGTCCTCTGCAACTGCAGCTGCTATGAAATACCAGCCAACTATCTGAGGACTATATGAAATATAACATATTTCATTTACTTAATGCTGATCAATGAGCTTATTTTCAAGGAGCTGACTTCCTGTGTTAATGGTTTAACAGAAGTAATAATTTAAAAAAATAATATGTTTAAAATGCAGAAAAACTATTTGACCACTAGGCAATGAAGTACATAATAAGTAGCCTGACATTTCTATAGGCTATTTTGTCTAATTCACAAAGTGCAGAAGCTCCTTACTGTGTGACAGTAAGGAATTCCAGATTTCAGAATAACCATCCACACAAGGACACAGAAATCCACATCATACACTGAAATATGAATTTATTCTGAAGCCATATGCATGCCAATTTTAAAGCCTTCCTAACTGCTTCTTTCCTAGCCCCTGATCATTCCACACCTCTAAAAGAGACTCAAGGAAGTGGTTAGTTAGTATATATGGTAAGTATTCCTTTTTGATGTGTTTTGTAGACTTGAGCTCTGGGGCCAAGTTTACATGTCTAACTATAACACAATCAAATAAAAAGAAATGTGCAGAGCATAACAAAAATCCACTTTCAAATCAGATTAATATACCAAAATTATTTAAACATTTCTTTCCATTTTCCTTTACATTCCCATTTTCTTCTATACTCTTTTCTTTTCTTGTAGAAAAGAGGCATTATTGGAAAGAAAAAAAAAAAGAAAAAAGAAATTGCTATGTTGCTTTTCAAGCAGATGATGGTGAACACACAGGCTAGCTTTGTTTGAGTAAGATATAAAGGACTCAAGATTATATACCAAAGAAATGAGTAATTCAGCATGACCAGGAAAATGGATACTTTGATACATATCTAATTTTGTTTTATGGTACTTTATAATGCATAATCAAATTCTACAACAGTAAATGTGGATTAAGTCAATGGTGAAAACAGATTGTTAATGAAAATATAATAGGTTTATGCTCATTTCCTATGAGATTACTCCTTCACTGTACAATAGCTTATAAATTTATAGTGATCTAAATTGAAATTATATTTCTTGGAATTTTCAAAGCTAACAATGGTATTCAGACCCAGATTTAAAGGAAACCATTAGTCTTGGTCTGTCATGTGCATCGAGGTTTATAAGGCAGCACACTGTTACATCACGGATGCTCTGCCAAATATCCCAAAAGGCAAGCTAAAGAGCCATACATCTGGCCTACAACTTCGCCAGCTACACTGTCATATCTGCAGCCCAGGCAGACATGGTAAAAGGCACACACTGAATACCTTTGCTCACACTGCAGAGGTGAGAATGTGATGGCAGAATTATGCCGAGGTCCCTTACAAATTTCTTCCAGGAAGAATTTCTATCGCAAGTGACCATAGCCATGACCCAAATCCCACATCAAGACTTCACCAACACTCAGGAGTGAAGCTATACATTTGTTAGTGTAGGATTGGAGTCTTAATACAAATTGAAATTTGCTCTGTCTTCCTACATAACCTGTATCTTTGAATCATACTGTCAGAATCTGTTGAGATGAAACTAGTGAGTCAGGAATTTTCCAATTAAATCATGTTTTGGTAGAAAGACAGCAGTTTATCAAAACTGAAATTCTGTGGCACTGTGCCAGATTTTCTCAAAAATTTTTCAAGTTCTTGATAGCCTTCAGTGAGAGAAAGAACCTGCAGTCCTGAATATCTAGTCCAAGTCACCACCCCATCTAATATGTATTCATACCTACTGTAACCTGGGCTATTACAGCGCTTTTACTCAGCATACTTACTGGTCACTCTTTTCAGTCTAGAAATGTTATTTAATTGAAAAAGATTTTGGCTGTTTGTGATTTCAGGACATCTGGTACATAAAAAATAAAAAGACAAAAGGAACTCAAGTGGGCTGTTGAGCATATGAAAATTGTGAGCAAATTACTACTATATGTCAGCAGATCAATTGCTTGCCACATGACCCCTGGTTTCCAGCAGAGCATTCTTATAGAAATTTGTGATGTCCAATTCCCTGTGGCAATGTCTAGTAGCCATACACAAATGATTTGGCTTTGGTATCTCAATACACTGCCCTATTAAACTGTATCTTTCTTCCCAGAGCAAAGCAACTGCAATTGGATGGATTGAAAAAACATATCATGTGCTCCTGGATGTGAAGTACATATTTGAGACTAACTTATGGGTCGTCCAACCATGTCAATGCTTCCAACCTGCAAGGACTGAGGTGTACTTCCCAGACAGTCTTGTGGAAGCTGTCTGCTGTGAACACTGCCACAAGGCACATCTGTGAATTAGCCCGACCACACATACAGCTCTCCCATATCCACAGTTTATCAAAGCCGTTGAATTCACCTTGGTCTGCTTTTAGTAATAAATATCTCCAATCTTCATTAATTTCCCTGATTCAGCAAATGGTCCAAGTAGGAAAATGTTTTCAACTCATTCTAGTTAATTCTTTGGAGCAAGAATTGTTTCTATCCATGATGTTCAACACTGCCAACAACAGCAATACTCTATAAAATGATGACCACAACACACATAATAAGAAAAAAATTGAGTCTTCTTTCTATAATAAACTACTTAGAAATTTAATATAAATATTCATAAAATCTACTCACAGATCTTAAAGTGGCTCCTACTGTCAGATGACTGAGTGAATGAAGATCATTCATTATTGTTGATGTGTGTTTTGGGTTTTCGTAGTGTAAGCTTGTTGGAAAAAAGAGTCTCCTAGAAATGTGGAAGAGGGTCATGGATTTGGAGTAGTCTCTTTCTACCAATCCCTGCTAAATCTCAGATGCATCCATTCAAGTCTATGCAGGTGCATTGCAATAATATTTTATTTATGAATTTCTAAAGGGCCTGAAGCCCACGCTGCCATGAAGACATAAGCAGCATTGTTGCATGTTCCTGTCAAAGGAAAAATTCCTTAGTGCATCAGCAACTTAATCAGAAGTGGATAGCATCTCCCGAGCAGCCAGAAGGAATGTATCTGTTTGTGCTGTGTAGTGATGCCATTTACTTGCTTCAGAGCTTGTAGCTGAGGAAATTTCCATATTTCTTCCTATATGCACACCTTTGATAAGTTTAGCATCTAGTTAGTTTTTAGCACACTTGTGATACTTATTCTACTAAGCACACAAGATAGCAATATAATGCAATTACAATAGTAATTGTTATAAGTTTTAAAATATTTTATGAAATTCTTAAGGAAAGAAAAAATCATTATTTTGTATAGTTTATTGTGTTTATATACAGAGTTTACTGTATATAAAATGTAAAATGTAAATATACCTTTTGTTTCTTTGTGTTAAAGGAAAAAAGAAAATCAACACTAAAATAGACAGCCCCTCTTGACCTAACAGAAGAATGTTACACAAATCATCAATTACTACATCTTGATCTAAGAGATGAATGTTATACAGATCATCAATTACTACACCTGACTGTGAGAAATCTACTGAATTTTCCACCAATTACTTGGAAGAATATTTTCCCGACGAATGAAAAGATTTATATTCTGGGGACTACAGTTTTATAATTGAATATTATTGGCAGGAAAAGAAGTAGAGTAGGTACATTATTTTTTTAGCTAGTGTCAAGGATAGTTCTGGGCCCATAAGAACAAAATCCAAAACAGAGGCAAGAACAGACAGATATGATGAGAAATAATTTCTATACTTGCATGAAAACGTATATGAAGATGCTAATTTTCAGTTACAGTCAGAGCAGTGTTTGTGTGTATGTGTGAGTGAAGGCACTTTAGACCTTTGCTAGATTATGCAGAAAAAAAAAAACCAGGATGAAGTAAGTTTAGCAGTAAAGATTGGTATGGAGAACCACCAAGAATATCAAAGCTGACTGATTATTTATTAAATAATAGAAAAACGCTGTGCTCTAACACACAATGCAGAATAATGACAAGGGATGTGTGCACGTGATATGGATTCACAGTCATGATAAGTGGCAGTGATGTATGGTGCAGTGTTTCTCACAGTATCCCTTAGAGAAAACTCAGGAGAGACACCCCCTAGAAACACCTAGATTACAACACAGAATATTTTCAAGAATTTGGTAGTGGTGATGTTATATTAAAAACAGCAAGTCTTTGACTTCAGTCAAATGCAGATGGGTTTTACCTTTAACCTTGAGGTGAAGGAGAGCTGTGGAAGTCTATATTATCAGTGTCAGAGAGCGCTCCAGCGACACTAACTATTTGTCATGTTTCTTTCACTCTGGATTGTCAAAATAATTTTTTGAGCATTTGAGACACCAGTGTTTCCCTGTAAGAGTTGAATTGTGTGAGCCTGTTTATCTTGCTGGCGCTTGGCTGCCGTCATCTGATAACACAATTTGGTTTAGTACTGTGCTTTATTGAAGGGCAGAGACTTCTTCAGGGAAGAGCTAACACTGAGAGTACCATACAGCCAGGATTGTTTCAATGGAAATAATTTTATAAATATATTGTCAGTTTTCCACAAAAAAATTGGCAACTAGCCATTCAATGAAAAAAAAAATCTGGATTTTTAAGATTGCTGAAACTATTAAGCTATCTTATCTATAGTTCTAGGCCCATCTTTACAAAGATCAAGATGATAAAAAACATTTCTATCAAAATTGGATACATATACTATTTTCAAATTTGAGAGACAGAAATAAAGCAAATTTTCTGCAAAGCAACATTGAGACAAATTTGCATCAGCTGATGCTTTCGAAAGAAATAATTACTGATTTTAGTCATTGTCTTCCTACTATAATACGAGAATGACCTTTCAGGTAATTGTATCTTTCTGACCTATAGAAATCTCCTGGTCAAATTTACAAAAGCCTGCTGCAGCCTGTGGATCCTATACCTGTCAAAAGCTCAATTGCCATATTATTTACTGTGATATTATGATTGTGAGATAGTACTATATTAGTATTATATCTTCTTACGGCAATAAACGACAAAATTTATTTGCATACATCCACAGTATAGTAAAATACAAAACACATACACAAGAAACTTTAAAGGAACACTTCAAGCAAGATGAAGTACCAAAAGATAGGACTCATCACAATTCAACTGCCCTGTACAAATCTTTATTTTGCCTTTTTTTTTCTGGCTTGTGCATTATTACATAATTTTATTTAGTAAAAACAAAGGTTTTCTTTATAGTATCAGCTCCCAGTCCTGCTCTCTGTACCTTTACAGCCTATTACACCCAGATGGGTTCTCCTTTCCATTGCAGTGAATTTCTTCTTTTTTCTTTATACTGTCTCAGTATGAACAGAATGAAAACTAGTGAGGTAGTCTCTGCTTCCAATCCCCATACTCACATTGTCCCACAATAGCCAGAATTTGTAGTTCCAGGGAAAGCTGTCAACCTGCCAGCTCTGGCCTGGAACATACTCAGCCCCAGTGAAATATTCAGCAAATTAGCTGCTAAACTCTAAGGGGGGTCCCAGCAGATAGTGTTTCTTTGATGCTGTTGCTGCAGTGGAAGGTGTTGAATGTGTTTAGCTTGGCCAAGTTTAGGTATATCACCGGAGATCCAGTAAAAGGCAGATGCAGTATTTTTCTTTTCCAAATTTTAAGGCAGTATGGGCTGGATACAGGAGAGATTTTAATAACCTTTTTTCTTTCTTCTTTTCTGATAGAACGAATTCTCAAAAGAGGCATATTCCACCAGAGGGGGGAAAAAAAAAAAAAAAGAAAAAAAAAAAAGAATTCTGCAGTTAACTTGGCAAATTCATATTGAAAACAACATATTCTGTGATTTTGCATTAAACATGGTGTGAAAATGGAGCTACAGACAGCACTGCCTGTTCTGTTGACAATATCCAGTGAGTTAGCTAGGTTTCCTACCTACTGAACTATAACTTTTGGAGAGTTTTTGTCGTTTAGTCTATCATGAAGAAAGTTTTAAGTTCCCTTTGGGATGGTGTATATATATGATCCCAGCTGATGTATTTTCAGTCTTGAGGAACGCATAGCCTTTTCTGGTAGCTAAAAATACCTTTATGAAACCAGTTGTTTAAGTTGTGACAGGATCATAAAAACCCCGAAAAGCAAATAAAATTTACCTTGAAACAGAAGACACCCACATTAACACTTTCTAGTTGCATGGCTACAGCAGGGTGCCTCTGAATAAAAGAGCAACCTTTTGCATCAAAAATTCAGAAGTAAAGAAATGTTCCATGTGCTGCATGCTAAGAGCTAGCTCACCCATTGTGGAAGTGCCTAGAGCAGGATACAACTGTGAAACTGAACATTCAGCACAAGTGAAGAAAGCTGCAAATATGGGAATAAATCACTCTTTCAGGCTGATGAGGTGCAGTTCCTCCACTAGAATCCTTCCAGCAGGATTTGGTCTTTGGTGTCTACCATAGGCTGAAGGCTCAGGGCACTCCTGGACACCCTTCAAGCCCCTTGCTCTCTGCATGTATGCACACAACCACCCTTGCAGCAGTCATGCTGACAGCCTGGTGCTCCTCCTGATTCCTGTTCTGCAAAGGGACTGACAACAGCAGCACCCTCAGGGCAAGGAATCTGCTCCCAGCTGCTACCCTGTCTTAAGGGAAGTAGAAATAAGATGCCCCTGAATAGTTCCCATTAGGGTCAACCAGGTTCTCTTGTTCCTCTTAATTCTTTCTTAACAATTATGGAGTTCATACATCTCATCTAACTTCTAGAAGGTGGAGAAACACTGCAGGCTAAAAACACACCTATTGCAGCTGAAAATTTTGCTTTCTGTTTTTTTTATAATGCCAATGTGTATCTTGACCCATCTTTATTACTGCTGTCATTAGAGTCAGGGCGTGCTGCTGCCCAGGTCTTTGCACCACCAGCAGGACAGCAAAGGAGAGCTGGAAAGCAGGAGCAGGAAAAGGTTTTGCTTGCCATTACATTGCCATGGCAGGAGGACACAAGCTGCAAATGTACAAAACAAGCGGATGGTGCTATTTGTGCGAGTTCAGCCAGTCGGCATGTGGCAGCACATGACATCCTCTTCATGCTGCTCACCAGAAGATGAACACAGTGGAAAGGATGTGCTGGAAACCCATGAGAGCTGATAAACCCTGCTGAAAGTCCTACATGCAGCCTGCCTGCTCTCTGATCAGTCCAACTTGCTACAGCTAATCAAGCAGAGATTCAGGCTGAGAACAAAAGCCTTCCAGTGGGTGCAGGCTTACGCAGCAATGAGAGCAGAAGGAAAAACATTCTGGCACTTGCAACAAGTGCAGATCACTTGTTCACAATTCATAAGAATGAAGCCACACTGAAACATTCAAATGGTTTAAACTCCATCAAGGAGTGATGCCAACACTCATACCATTAGTGGTTGTTTTTTTTTTAATCAGGTAAAGATTTCCAAAAAGGGAAAAGTAGACATCAATTTTATAGCATGAAATGCGTGCATTAAAAGTGACAGGCTCCATTCAAATCCTCCGGGAATGAGGCATGCCAAGTTTCATCTGGCACTCAACCACACTTGTCTATTTAGAAAACTGGTCTCAGGGATTCCTGACCATGGTCTCAGGCATGGATTTTGACACAAATCCATTTATACCACATAAATCATTAATTCATTCCTTCAAATACCAAAGTCAATTTTGAAATCGTATGTTTATAGTGGTTCATCTATATTCATCAGTCCTATCACCTTAAAAAAAATGAAGAGAAACTTTTAACAATATTATGAGTGAGTGCAATGGGAACAGAACACAAGATATATTTTTTAAGCTACAAATCTGAAGTGGAAGTGAGCGTTAAATGTACGCCTCATACTAAAACTTTATGAAAAATGAAAAGCACAAAAAGTTGGATCCTTGCCATGACACCCATTATGGTGAAGTCTGAGACTCTGACCCTTCGTGTTATACTTATTGTGTTTTTGACACATTTAGTCAATTAAAATGGGTGAAGTGTAATTTGTTTTTCTTAAGTTTAATACAGCATGTCAATAGAAGCTAACCAAAATTTATAGTAGGAACACTAAAACTGCCACTTGCACTTAAACAAATGAACACAATTTATCATGGTTGAAATAAAAAGAACATCATGTGCATTTGACTTTATACTTCACATGAGCATGTTGCCAAATATAGGAAAGCATGTTACAGCTGACACTTCCAATGGAAAAGACATTTTACTTCACATTAAATATTGGTGTGAAAAATTTGGACCTTGTCCAATCCTAAGAAGTGTTAACGTTGGCACTTCCACTGTATACTTTTACTGTAAATTGTTGTAACATTTATTTGACATGGAATACCCAAAGGATTGATGAGTAAAGAAAGGAAGACTTTTTATTGTGCCATGTTCCCTTTTTCAGTCATACATACTAAGCCTTTACATCTTCAGAGTTTAAACAAGTCACCACCTGTACTCAATCGGTGAAAGTTATTTTTCATGCAACTGGAGTTTGCCTTTTTTATAAACCTATAAAAGCACACATTTTCCATTTTATTGGTCAGCAAAGCAATGGCTGATTTAACCATAAAACTTACAAATGTTGTTTCTTTATGGAGATCTATGTTTTTTCAACCCTTTATAATTCCTTGGAATATAAGCCTCCTTCATTTCATTTGTTGTCAGAGACTGAAAACACAAAACAAACTGCAGCATTTTTTCTTTTCATTAAAAAAGTTCACCTAACACTACTACCACTTATATTATTACCCATGGACTACTAAAGATTTAGGAGGAACAAAGTACTGCTGCGTAAAAATTTATCAGCTTCAATTAAGTACCTGCACAAGAATTCTGTGTTCAGATTATGTGAACTATAACTACATTTATCTGAAGTAATGAAGCACTGTAAAACATCGGAAAAGTGCTGAGGGGCACTTCATATGATTTACTGAACTGATCTCTAGGTTAAAAAAGCATGCCTAAGACAAGGGAATTACTCTTTTTATCCATATTTTTCAAATTAAGAAAATTAATAGCATTTTGAATTATAAAATTAAATTTTAGAGACAAAAACATGAAAATGATTGGGGCATTTTAACAATCTTAAATACCTTGAATTTCGATCTATTTAAACACAACACTTCAAGCTTTCTGTATTTGATTACAATTAAAAGAGCAATTTACACACACAAATACTAGGGAAACATGGTGTTCAAACTAGACAAGCAACACAGACGTCCTATACCAGGTGGAAACCTCAACAACCGTATGATATAATGAAACAGAAGAATGAAAAAGAAGAATGAAAAAGAAGCAAGCAGAGGACTTGAGCTGGTGTGTAGGGGTACATCTGGCACCCAGAATATAATGTAGAGGCGCCCTCAGAACACCTCTGGAGAGACAAATAGGCTCATTATTTAAATTTTTTTAAGTGCTGAAGGGAATATTGACACACTAAATGGAAAAAAATTGCTATCCTTTGTGTGCTCTTCTGGTCTACAACTGAGAGTATGAATGAAGTTTCTGAATGGCAGGTCCTAAGAGAGGGATTTTGAATAGATGACCCATGTATCAGAAACCCACCAATCCCACCTCCCCCTTCTTTATTTCTAAATTGCAAACATGCTCTTTAGAAAAGACGAAGGATAAAAGATACACGGGCGGGCAGAAAGGCTTGGAGTAGAGATAAAGTGAAAATTTTGGTAGATTTCATGATCCTAACAAGTACATCAAGCAAGAGTGTCAACAAAAGCAAAGTCACCTCCATTTTCTCACAGTCATGTATGGTCAAGACATGTTGCTTCAACAGCATGAGTACAGGCAGTGCTATACGTGGATATTCTCTGTTTTCTAGAGATCTCAGCACCTGTTCTCAGGACTGATGCAAAGTAGTTCAAAAGTAACTAGAAACATAGAGTCCTACCACACTCTGATATGAAAAGAATTAAATGTGGTCTCATACAAAGACTTGTTCAGATCCAGATGAAAATTCCAAATAATTGTATAGGCCTTTAAAAATCATCATCCTCAATCTCATAGACCTGTTTCTTCATAACAACTTCATCACACTGCTTAGCAATAGGGAAAGCAAAGAGATCATTACTATCTCATATTCAAAAAAACCCACTCAAAATCACCCCACTGGCCATAGCCAGTCGTGTGGTAGGAACATGTTTCCAAAGAGGTTGTGCAGGCTCCATCCCTGAAGGTTTTCAAGACTCGGTTGGATAAACCCAGAGGAATCTGGTCTGACCCTGGAACCAGGATGACCCTGCTTTCTGCAGGAGATTACACTAGATTCCCCATGACATACCTGCCAAAGGCTTGATCTATGATCATATGTTTAAATTCCTTATTTCATCTGAGATGACATGACTTAAAAAACAAATTTTGAAGCCAAAACAAGAAAGAAAACAGCCGGTCATTTGATTGCTTAAGAGTAATAAATCATAGAAACTACTTGTCTGTGCTGCTCACAATACACTAGAATCACAATTTCTACTGGAAAGAAGATAAAGATATATGTAGATATTTGTAGGAAAATTTTCATATTTGCATCTGGATTTGGGAAAACTGTAGAACACCTGCAAATATTATAGAGGCTGCCTGGATTTTTTCAGGAAGAAAAAGTTATCTTTTTCTTTTGTGTGGATGTAATGTCAAACCTGGACAGAAGAAGGTTGTGTTTGTGTTATTCCAATTTCTAGCTGAAGTTAATAACGAGTGTGCAGGAGGAACGCTCCATTTTAAAGAAGTAGCACTACCTTTCCTCCCATGTCATGCTATCATCTTTAATGGCAACAATAATTCACTTAAGCCAGGAAGACATTTTTTCTGCTTTATTTATAGATCATTAGGAAAGTCTGTCTGCTGCATTAATGCCTGCTAAAATGGCATGCCGCTTCCCACTTTATGGCTCTATGTCAAAAATGTCTCTGATAGCTAGTTACTCACTCCACTTTGTTGGTTTTAAACAATCCGTTCCTTATTGGATGAACCACGCTATCACATATCAGTTACTTGACTTCTATAATATCCTCTATGGGTGTTAGGTCTCCGGAGAACTGTACATCCTCAACTCCCACTGAAAACAAAGGTGGATAGCACCTTACAGATCAGATGTTGTGACTTTCTGAAGAGCTGCTTAAGCTTTTCAGTTAAAACTCAACAGCTGTGCAAAATGTGAGCATTATTTTTAGCCATACCTTGCATCTCTACATTTGTGATAATTTACTACCATGCGAAAAATGTTGCTATCATAGCACTCAAGAGATAATAGCAAGGGCAAATCAGTACAAGTATGCAATGACCCAGGGCCAAACACTTCTGGGACACAATCTAGGTTTCCTACATTAACTCAGAGTCTTGAGAAATGGATTTTTTATATTCTCAAAGACTCAGTTTGTCTTAATCAAATTCAAATTTGTTTGTTTGTTTTCTTATATACATTCTGGAAATTCTTCACCCAGAATGGTTACATTTGAGACACATACAGAAGAAAGGTAGAAAGAAAGAGAGGTAGAAGAAAAGTAATTACATAAAATAAGGAAAAATTATATATATACCAAGTGAAATGAAGAAATCTGTTTGCACAAGTACATACAAATCGAACAGATGGGGTTGCTGCATGCATAGGCCTGGAAGACACTAGATAAATCATTCATCAGTCTATTTGGATACTGTAATATTTTATAGATTTTATTAAGTAATTTAAATTATGTAAAGCTTTGCACAGAACTAGAGACTCTATAAATTATATCTGACAAATAAATATATATATATATTCTCTTACTGGTCATCTGTGATATACATGAGTAAGTTTACACAAATAGTTGTCTGCTCTTGTCTTGTCTGTGGATATAAGACTGATATAGATTTCCTTGAAACAACCTTTCACCATGGGTCATTAAAAAAAGCTTTTTTGAAATGAAAACTATAAAGATTTAATTGAATATTTAATTGAAGCATACTTCAATTACTATCCGACTAAGAGGCTTACAGTGTGCATGGCTTACCTGTGTAACTTGACCTGGTCACATGCTCTGGTTGTGAATGTGCTAGAGTGTGAGAGTGCTGGACACTGTACAACATAAAACAAAATGCTTGATTACTACCTTAATCTCTAATGTGCATTGAGCTCAACACATACTGCATTTAGAACAATGAATAAGAGACTGTGTCACTTATTTTGCACTCAAGATAGCAGTTCTGGATATTACATATGAAAGATCCCAGATCATTTTTCCAAAGGTGAAGAAATTTTGCCCCTTTGCCAACCAAAATTTTCTTTTTGCTTCTCCAACTTCAGCATCATAAGGGGTAATATTTTGCTGACTTCTTACTGCAGCCTCCCCAGGCAATAACTAATACATTGGTATTGTGTGCTATTTTACCAATCTTTGAAATTTTAGACCTGCCATGAGTGAAAAACATTGAAAAGTACTCCAGAGCCATCCTATAGGATAAAAAACCACAAGGACTCAGGGACCTCTCATGCTGTGCACTCTATATTCCTGAATCTCATTGTTGTTGTTGTTGTTGTTGTTGTTGTTACAGTTAGCTTATGGATCACATTTCTCCTAATATTAAGCAGGCAGGATAATGCTGATGAAAATGTGAAGCTTACATTGAACCATACTAAGTAAACTCTGCCTGTTAGTCTGCAAGCACTCAAAAATGGTTTGAGGCTTCTCTTTTCAAGCTAGAGGATAGACTGTTACCTCCCACTTTGGACAGGAATGTCTTGGCTCCATTTTGATGTTATATCTGTTAGGTGCAGAGTGATGAGTCTATCTTACTGCTGATTCACACAGGCTGTTCCAGAGGCAACATGTGACCATGATTCCTCTGTGGCACAGAGGATATTTTCCATCAGTGGTAACAGATGTTACTAATTCAGAAGACCAAAAGAAATAAAATTATAAGTACATAGTACATATAAACATTTCAGTCATATTCTTTTGATGATAGGACCAATAAATGCAAGACTTAAAAAAATTGAATTCTGCTGCTGTTGATATTTTTAGAAGACATCAATGGTCAGGAAGGAGTCCCACTGAATAAGGACTGAATGCAGTACTCTAATGGAATATAGAAACTAAATTCATTGTGATCCTGCTTTTCTGAAGGCCACAACAGCAATGAATTCAAATCATCTGAACGAGTATACAAGGGGATGTGTTATGGTGAGGTGGTGACATATTAAATCATCTTAATTCTCAGTATACATGGCAGGCAGGGTGGGAAATGGAAGTCTGTTCCTGGAAGCAATGTTTTAAATGCAATTCTAATAATTTGATACAAGTAATTTAATTGTAGGTAACACCTGGCCAATTTTATGACCAAACTGAGCATAAATTGACTGATATGCAGTTCAGGCAAAATGGTACATTGGAGAACTTATCTGACAGAAATGGCTAGTACAAATCTCATCCCATCTCAATCTTTGTCAGTAACTGTCATTTCCTGACAGATCATGCCCCACCTAAATACCATTTTTTGGCTGTACATTTATTATTGAAAATTACTTTTCCAAAGTAATCATTATAATTTGTATAATCTATTGATCTACAAATGTTTAAAGAGGAAAAAAATAAAACACCTGTTCCTTCCGCTCTATTTCCTTACCTTTCCATAATCAGTCACCCCTATGCAGCCTTTTACAGCTAACCTGTGTTGTCTTTGTCCTTGGCACAAATTATTTGCTCAAAAAGCACATAGTTTAGTGACTTTTTTTTCTTTTTTGTTAATTTCTTTTTGATAAAGCAATGAACTTCATATAGAAATAAACTTACATTTTTGTGGATTAATTATAGTAAAATAGTGATCCATTTAGACAAAGGGAACCAATCACTTCCAGCTCATTATATGAACAGGGCTTTTGTAAATTATTCAGGAAAAGGATCATGTCTTATTCACCGGATAAACTTTGTCATTATGTACACCTATGTTATTTCAAGAAATATGGGTTAAATAAGTTTAAAAAATGACCATTTGGAACCCAGCCTGAAACTCACTGAAGTCAATGAAAATATTTCCATTAGCTCCAGTATGAGCTGGATCAGTTTCAAGAGGTCCTGTGAACAAAACCATACATGATAATATAATAAAGACTGCTTCATAATGTAATCACTCAATGGGTCCAAATTAAGATCACACAGGTGACCCAAACTGTTGCATTTCTTCACGCTTTTGAGCACTTGATTTTGCAACCTTAACATTTTTAACATAATTGTTTTGTCTGTGGTACTGGCAGTGTCATGTTACACTGCAATGCAAATCAGCAGATGTCTAGCTTTTAAATTATTTTTTTTCTTTTTTTTTTAAACAGGCAACAGCCTTTCCTGCAAATCACAGTATCTGCAGAGTTACTTTTTGAGCAATAAAAGCATTATAGACACATGAAGCAAAGCTCTTCAAAGACAGATATAATTGCATTTTCCATGAGGCACTTTATGTTAAATTTATTTCCATTAATATTGGAATCTATGTGTATTGTTTATTGACAAAATGAAAGCAATGTCAAACATAGGACTGCACAGGGGAGTACATTGGAATTCTGGAAATGTTCAAACTAATTCAGCATTTTTGCCATACACATATTAGAAACAACCCCAAGTGCAAAAACTAATGTCACTGATGTAAAACTGTCTTCCAAAAGTTTGAAAGTCTGTCATCTTTCTCCATATACTCACTTCATTAAATAGTTTACAGCTTGCAAGGGGATCACAATGTTGGAGTAACAAAATGACTGTCCTGACAGATTCAGACAATAAAACAACCAGATTGTTATATGAATGTTTTCTCAGAGACTGTTGCTGCAACACATAATAAATACAAATATTGAAACACCTGCATGATAAACATAATACATTTAACAGATGTTAATCCCCCCTGAATGCAACCAGTGGATTTAGATCACATAAATGGAACTTGCCCCCTTCAGGTCTCCCTGGAAAATTGCCAATCATATGGTTGCTTTCTGACCAACTGCTGCAATCTACACGCATGGGTTTGCTTCTCAGTTTTCCTACTATGAGCATTTTAAAAACAATCCATAAATATAGCCATATGCGTATATGACACTGAAGCTAATCTACAAGTTAGGTAACTTGTCTGCTGTCAGTATGAATTGATTATATTATTTTCAGAAAAGAGTGTTCCAAGTAAAAAAATCAAACCTATTTTCTCAAAATCCTGACATTCCTTGGCCACAGCAAACAGAGCAGAATGTTTATCTCCCTTGGGTGGGACTTGGTTGTTGTGTCTCAATACTCTCTCATTATATGCACCTTCTGTTTACTTCAACAAACTTAATGGATGTTCAGCATATTTGAAAATTAGCTATTAGCCCTATCAAAACACTACTGAGGTTTTGATACCCCTAGGGGAGAAGCACTCACTTAAAACCTGTTGGTTTAAACTTAAGTACCTGCTTATGCACCCTGTTGAAAAAGAACCTGACTTTACATGTGTCTTTTCACCTCCTGAAAATATCTGAATGCCTTCTGTTCTAACTTAAGTTTATACAAATAGTTCTGCACCCGTATGGCCGTATCAGTGCTACCAAAGATGACAGTATACAATTCCATTGTAGTGAGTGGCATTACTCAGTGCTGAGCTATCCAGTCAGTAGGGTCTGACCTAATGACATATGTAGAACTGAAATAAGCAACACTGGAAGCAGAAAATAACTGACAAATGATTATTCGCAGAAACAGAATAGCAAAGTTCCACCTGTAGACATGATTTCATGCCTCCAGTCAATAGCTGCACTAATTCAGAGAGAGTCACACAAAGAGAAACAGAGGCAGAACAGAGATCATCACAACAGAAAAATACCAATTCATCATGAAAAAGTAAAACTTTTCTTTCAACATTGGCAGGTAAACAAAGGAAGCAAAAACACAACTGGTATAAAAATTAACACTAGCTTTTCCTATCTCCGTGTACCACCTGGAGACATCTAAGTTAAAAAAAGAATAAATAAATGTGGGATGACCATAGTATTTCAAAAGTTAGAAATGTTCACCTGGTGAAGAAGTTCCCCAGAGCGATTTATGGCTGTAGATCAGGAGAAACAGATGCAGCTGAACAGGAAGCAATAGAAGTGTTTACCAAATGGCTTCAGTGAATCTCTGGAGTTTCCATTGGTGACAAAATTATGTCTTGGATGCATGTTAAAGAAGAATAACCATCACCAAAAATCAAAACTCAATTTATTCATTTTTCAGTTGTATTCTTGATGAAATAAGCACAGGAAAAAAATTGTGGTTGGTAATAATAATTAAGAAAAAACACCAAGAAAATATATTGCTTGGGATATGAGCAGCTACAGGCAGATAGCTGCTCTAAGACAGAGATGGACCAAGAAAAGTTTCCAAAATGTTCCTATGCAGACATGAATAAATGGATTTACTTGCTTAATGGCAAAGAGTAGTGTTTTCTCACTTTGTCCTGTTAATTGTGCAATTAATTGCCAAAAGATAAGGACACAGGACATAGGGAAAACTTTATTATTGACTATGAAATGAAATGAAATGAAAAATTCAGTTGATTCTTCCACTTTTTAGGATTATTACCTAATCATAATTAAAATAGGAAAAAAGAGTGGTATAAAAATTGTTCCAGCTGAGCCAATATGATCAAAACAGTAAATACACTATTTGGATTTATACATAACAGGTCCCAAAAGAACATGGAATTTTCTAAGAGAATGGTTTTTAATATGGTATTCTGTGACTCTAATAACATCTGCAACAGTTGTCACCACATTTTTTAAAGGCTATTGAATAACTAGAATGGGTTCATTAACAATTCTAAGTATCACTGTGAGCCAATATGATCAAAACAGTAAATACACTATTTGGATTTATACATAACAGGTCCCAAAAGAACATGGAATTTTCTAAGAGAATGGTTTTTAATATGGTATTCTGTGACTCTAATAACATCTGCAACAGTTGTCACCACATTTTTTAAAGGCTATTGAATAACTAGAATGGGTTCATTAACAATTCTAAGTATCACTGTTTTCAGGTAAACTCTCATAGGAAGAGGAACTGAAAAATAAAAGATCATAGAAAAATACAGATAAAAACATCAAAAAGATTAACTAAAAAGATCTTTTGGCCTTGTCTCATATGATGCAATAATTGGAGAAGGTTCAGTGAAAACAAAATGTAGCAAATTCAGAACTGTGGTAGGGATTGTTCTTTTATTCACGCTGTATTTAAGACTGAGAAGTGATTCTAAGCTATAGAAAAACTCTAAAATCAGTTGGTCTCTTCTATGGTTAACAAGAGTTTCAAGAATTGTTGTGTATAAACCCAACTGTTTTTTCAAAGGAATTTTTTTATCTTTCTTTTTTAACTAAAGCACTAGGTTCAGATAATGGAGAACAAACCTGCTTTGATGTAGTTTGTTCTAATCACTTTAAATGCAGTGGTTAGATCAGATGCAATAATTATTTTTTTCTGGCTTCAAAACTAACTTTTGTCTTGCTATAATTATAGCAGACACTTTCATGCTTCTGTTTGCTGGTGTCTTGGCCCCTGACTGGCTTCACTGCTGTTATCAAAATACAGACAATGGAGGAGTAGTCCGGATACAGATACAGATTAATTTGGCCAGGACTGTCTCTTCTACTCATTATAATGCTGCACATTTTACCTTTGAAATTCTGAGTACATTCCTATTTATAATTCCATGAAAAGTTTTCCACAAAATAATAGAAAAGTTACTTGTAGCAATTTAATATTTGTTCACAACACCGTCCAGTTATAAAGTATTTGCTCTTAGACATTATGAGCCCATGTTTCAGGCTAATCTGAGCTTGTGCCTGAGGTGCACCATCCCTTGGGAGGCAACAAGGCTTTTGTGTTGAAGTCAGGACTGGTGGAGGAGTCTTGCCAGTGCCGTGCTGCAGTTTGTCCTTGCAAGGAGAGACAGGGATGACTGCAGCAGGGATGGGACTAGTTTTAGGGCTTTCAAAACCAGCTCCCACCCATGGGACATTCCCAGTCCCCACAGAGCCAGTCAGAGGAAGCTGACTGCAAGGCACCTGACTACTTCACAGCCAAAAAAATTACAGATGCAAAGGTGTCCTGGGTTTGTGTTTTGAAAATAATGTCACCTTGCTGTACACAGAGACTTGCTGCAGCTTCCCTTGCTGCAAATGGTGCCATCTGTGTGTTGGGAGTCTCTGCTTAGGATGGCACATGTCCTAATGGTTCCTGGGCATAGTTCAACTTCTTCCTCCTCTCCACTTAACAACAGCTAAAATAATTACCTGAGGAGACTCCAAGTGACTAGCATAAGCCAAACCAAAAAGAGCTCAAAATTCTCATTGCATTCAGTCGTGGACAATACACTGATTGGGCCTTTGTTTCCTTGCTTGTGTAAGTTCATAACTACCTCACACTTGTGGCTCCTGGTGCCCAAGCCACTAAGGTTACTCTGAGCTTCATTAATGACTCCATTTAAAAATTAAACCCTTGAAGCCTTTCTTGTGCAGCTTCTCATACCTGGCAGGATTTCCCTGTGAGAGTCTCAAACAACATTCTCAGTTTTCATGATGGCAATTGAAAACTTCACACTCCTCCAGATACAGGGTCTCCAACACCAGAGTGCACCATGATAGCCAACACTTTTTGCCCAGGCTGTCTTGGCTACACACATCTGCGTTTATCTATTTTCTCTCATCTCATGAATAAGTGTAAAGGCTTTCAGATGATGGCATAGAGGAAGTGTGCTAGGACATTCCATTGTGCAACAATATTCATAGACTGATTGCAGTAAACTAAGAGTACTATTAAAAACAAGCAAATAGCCTTAACATGTTAAAAACAACCTTAATGACTTCATTCTTAAACCCTCTTTTCACATCATATTTATGTGCTAAGGTTTCAGCTGAACTTACGTGATTTAGGCATTTCTGAAAAGACTACGCTTTAATGGGTTCAAATTACTAAGATGAAAATGAAATTTCAGTAATTAAAGTTCATGTAAGGGGAGGTGTTTCATTTAGTTTTTTGTTTGTTTGCTTTCATCTAACAGCCTCCAGTGTTTTTGTATCTATTCTATAAACAGGATAATATAAAATAATCCAGTTACAGAAGAAATGAAAAGTTGAATGATTCGTTATATTTATATGACTCTAAAACATGTTGCAGAATTGTATTTATTACACACGGGGAAAAAAAGAAGAAAAAAATAACAACAACAACAATAAAACATCTTATTGAGTAGCTGATTATATAGTATTAAAAAAAATATGCCTTCCAGTGGAATCCTTTGGCCTGCATACATACAACACTATAAATCTTGTTAAATATTTGTTTCAGAAATTGTCCAGAAGGATGAACAGATGGATTTTCCAGACTTAAATCACTTCAACACCAAATAGTACTCTGGAGAAAACTGTATTTCTCTTCTTGTTGTTTGCAGACACATTAAGATCACACACTGAGCTGCAGCAGTTCAGCTTTCTGGTCCATTTGTTGGTTTGATAGTGACATGATGGAAAAGACATAGCTTTGAGAGACTACCAAAAAAAAAAAAAGGAGTTGATGAAAGGATAAAAACCCCACAGCAAAATTAAGGAACTCATGAATCACTTTCATTTATTCTGAACTTAGCAACAGGCTATATTTCTAGTCTGTGGATTTGCATGAATTTGAAAACATGATGAAGGACAAAACCAAAGCAAAACTAGGAAGTTTTCATGCAATAGCTTATAAAGGTTTTGGTTTTTTACTAAGTAAAACATTTTCCTACATTTCTACAAAAAAAAAAGGTCAGCAAAACCTTTATTTTTTTATTAAACTTGTCAAACTGCCAGGTCACCATTTTGCAAAGTAAAATTTTTCAGCTATAAAAGTTTTGACTTGTAAGATGTTTATAATTTAATACCTCTATTTAATGGTGTTCTGATTAATTTCCCTAAAGCATTTGCTGTTCTGTGTTGAGCTCACTGTTTCAATTTATAGTCTATAGCAGTGATTTTTAAAATGCTCTAAAATTTATTTCTTCAACTGAAAAATTGTATTTTGTTAAAATGCACTGAAAATATATTCCATGTGAAATACTTTTCTGTTAAAGACAATCCATACTTGCAACTTAGGCACTTAATACTGTGCCTTTAATTTGATGGTGAAAGCCTGATGCTATACTTTTTGCATTTGTACTGTGGGCTCCTGCCTGAAGCAGCCTGCTTGCCAAAGATTATATTCACAGGTCTTTAACAGTAGGAGGAAAAGAAGCCTACATTACACCAGAGATCATTAAAAACTGAAAGGAAAGGAGAGGTTTTTCTCGCTTCTGCCATTTACAACATGTATCAAATACAATTATTTGTGCATGCACTCATCATCAACACTTCACAACTGCAGTTTCACCAGACTTCTAAGGCCCAGAAGTACTGATTCAGTTTAGGCTGGGTTTATGTAGGCTGATCAGTTTTAACAAATCTATCTTTAAAATATGGAGGCCTGAGAGATGAGGAATCATATCCAGTATTGTCAAGTATAAACATTTTGTACAGCTGTTATGAGACCAGCCTTAGACCCATTATCATGTCATCTAGATTAAATACTCCTGAAAATCTATGTGAAAAGTTAGGGCTCAACCTATATTTTCTAGAGATTTACATCCCTTTAATGCAAGCATCCAGCTAGACCACTATGTAAAGGACACTAATGTCTGTTTATACATGGCAACATTTAGTATAAAGAAGTATTAGTGTGAAACATCTTTTTTCTTCATGGAGAAAAAGAAACCTGTCTCTTCAGCTGCCAAGTCACTTCTCTGTCTTCAATATGGTTTGGAGTTTGTTGGGTTTTTTTGCTGACAGGATTGGGTCAAGAGAATAACAGTAATAAATGTCTCAAGAGAAGTCTCCTTGCAAGTACAGAAGTTTGTTGGGTTTTTTCCTGACAGGATTGGGTCAAGAGAATAACAGTAATAAATGTCTCAAGAGAAGTCTCCTTGCAAGTACAGTATAGAACTGTGAAATCTATACAAAAGGGAAGAGAAAAATTTCCAAAACACAGCCACGACCTCTATTGTTTACACTTTGAGCCTCTTTGGATCACAGATAAGCAAAAAAACCTCTTGCATTTAGTCCCTACTTCTGAAAAAGGACTGAACGATTTAGAAAGATCCTAAAAGCCATGTGGAAAGGTAGAGTTTATGCATCTTATAAAAAAAAAAAAGTTTTACACCTATTTGTCAAAACTCTCATTTCCTATTAAGTAAATTAAATTGAATTGTTGGTGTTACAGTGGTTTAGTGCATTTCTCCACTTCTAAATGAACACAACCTGCTGGATCCAGCAAATTCATTAAAAATGTGCTTTTACAGGGTAGAGGGCTTTAGGAGCTGCACAAACCCATCAGGCTTTATGAGTTTTCAGAAAAGTTTCATTCACAGGGTGAGACTGAATATCTCCCAGTTCCCAGAGAGCCTTCCTTCACAAATAAAAAGAACAGAGATAAGTTGTGAGGCACGCAAGGTAAGCATAAAATATAATTAAAATATACTTGCATTTGCAGTCTAGTGCAGATGCTAACCTCACTGATGAGTGGTTCTTCTACCTATATGTCCTCTCAGACATTTATTCGAAGGAGGTCTGAGACTAAAATCACTCTTGCTTCAAAGTGAGCAAATATTCAGATGTAATTCCATGTAGGCTGAAGACCAGCAAACCTACAGTACGAATTGATAAAACATGTGTCAACTTGAAACCTATTATGCTAATGATTCATTTGCATATGTTAGTCGCAGAATATGTACACTCTGTGCATCAACACTGGTGTTCTTTTTACGCGCAGGAGGTTCGAATACCAACACAAGCAAGGTAGGTGCTACACAGGGGTTACCCCCACTTAATATCTGTAAGATACACCTTGTGGCCAGGTTGTGGAAATAAAAACCCGGTAAATTCTCTGTAACTACACTAATATCAGACAGCTGACCATAATTTTTCCCTTACATCCCAGTTTGCATAAGTGTTAAATATCAGTCCTGCTGGTGTTTTATGAACTTTACTCATCATGATTTCACATGCTACAAAACCCAGGTCCATTGTTTGGGTGTTTCTTTACACTCCTTCTCTTGTACATGTGGGTTATATATCAGTAGGAAAAGCATGCCAAGGCTTAAGGGAAAAAAAATAATCATAGAAAACAGGTCTTGAATATTCAAATAAAGATGGATGGAACCTTTAGTACAAGATACTCCTGAATGCTCATGTTCCCCTTCCTCATTTCAGTCTGAATTTTCTGTATTCTGCAAGTCCATTGTCTTACATCAAGTCTTTCCGTGTGTGACAGCTCTCCTGCCAGTACCAAGAAAGTTCTTGGTGAATCACTGGCCAAAATGCTCATACTACATGATTATGGACTTGATAACAGTTAAGTCCTTCCACACACTTGTCCCATCACCTCAAGCTGAAGCATCCTAGGTTCTTTTGTCTATGCTTATGGGAGACCTGTAGAAGATCATTCCCTTCATATCTTCAGGATGAGTGTCCCCCATCCTTCACCAGAATGCATCTGATCTACAGCAAGTGCCTAAGTTCCTGTTAAGCATTGAGAAAAGGGGGACACTAAGAATCTGCTTCAGATCCATATCTGGTATTTCATATATTCAATTGCTGAATTCTAAAGCTGTTTATACACTTCCTTATGTACCAGCCTTCAAGGGCAATCACAGCAAATGCCTGGAAAAATGCAGTTACAAGGGAAATCTCATAATTTTTGACATGTTTTTCTTGGAGAAAGTAGACTCACTCTGAAGGGTTTTGTGCTGATTTGGTGCTCTGCCTCCCCAGCAGTCATGTGTCTGTCTTGTCCTACCACACTTCGCTATCCAAGGCACCACTTGCCCTTTTCTTACAATAATCATCTGTTGAGATGGGTACTGTTTCCCCTTGTCCATTCTCAACCAGAAGACTACATCACCTCTCTGATGTCTCTGCCATCCACGCTTTCCTGAGACAGGAGATAGATGTAGCTCGGGCACGCACAGATGGGTGTCTGTGTGGTTTCAAAAATTTTAGTTGCACAACTTTTTCACACTGTATGTTTCAGTGGCTATTAAAATCAAAACCTCACAGATAAGAAAATGCAGATAATCACTGATCAAGTTAAATAAATGCCAAACACACAGAGATCCATCCAGGCATTTCTGTGTCCTTAGATTTATGCCTTCATACACACCTTCCAAGGAATGTTCTGCATTCCCAGTTCCATGCCATGACCAGCTATTTGTTTGCTTGTATGTGCTCATGGATGTTCTCACAGCATAAACATTTCTATTTGCAAGTGGGGCCTTGGACAGTAAAATTTTTATAATTCACATCTTTTCTGTCCTAAGATATTTAAGATTAAAAGTTCATGAGTAATTTCATAATTTTTAACTACTCTATGAATTATTTTACCACCGTAGCAAATGTTTCCAATATTTTTTCAAACACAAAACAGCTAAGCAATCTCTGTGTTTACTATGTTTTGCTATAATATATAAATCAAAAAACAGTAACAAGCCTTATGTCAAAGAAAATTTTTGACACTTCATACATTAAATAAAAGCAGCCGATAAACAGTTTAGATGAAATTATTGCTTGAAATGTAGTTCCCAAGAGGACTGTGGTTCATAAATTGTTTTTATACTGCCTCTGTCATTGTTGATTTGAGATTTGCACGAGACACCCACAGTCATTACCAGTGCTACCATTACTTAACCTGCCTTTGCTCTGACTGATATTTAGACACATGGAGATTACCAACCATTGATTTCTGTGCAAAATGTGTTGTTTGGTTGTCACCACATATGCAGCATGTTGCTATCTATTTGAAAGCTTGACGTGTAATAAAAAATTTGGAAAAAAATCAGCCTTTAAGTTTTGACCATGCCTGAATCCCAGAAGCTTCTGTAGATACTTTGAGTATTCAAGGAGAGAGAATTTTACAAACCATACAAAAGAGGTAGTATTTGATTGGTAATTGACCCAATCTCATTGACTCTCAAAGGTAAACTATTTCAAGATGATCCATTCTTTATTGCATCCCAATTTTCAAATCTCTTGGGAAAAGATTTTTCCTTTTTCTTTTGTGCTTAATCTATTTCTACAGCTAAATGTGCCCACAGAAATCACTGCTTTAAAGATTCTGGTCTGTTTATTGCCAGCATATTTGCACTTACTTGAAAATTAATATGCCAGTGTTCATCTTCAACATAGGAAATGGGAGATAAGTTTGTGTGGAACTAACCATTGTGATCTACAGCAAGTTTCAGAGCAAGAACTTCATTTCTTATATGGTTCTGTTGGAAGAAAGTGTTTCTCAAAGCACCTGAGATTATGTAATATTGTACCTTTCACATAGTCTTGGTTTTCAAAATTGTGGTCTCCATGCAAACATTTTCCTCTCATAGGAACTGAACAGTTTATTGAGCTGTGCTGTCTGTTATTTCACTACTGAGTACTTCAAAATAGAGGTAAGAGAGAGCTAAGAGTTAACTTCAGCATTCGCTGTAGAAATGTTCTAATAATCAATTATAAATAAAACATCCATGGACACATCTAGCAAATGATAAATTTATTAAGTGTACCACTTGAGTTTTTTATAGGTCAAGGTACCCTCTCTCTACAAGCAAAGGTGGTAAGCTTCTCAAAGTGCCCTTAATCACTATGCTAACTATGTGACAGCACATTTGCTGAAAGCTATACAAATGGAGCATTGTACCTGAATGGCAACTATATGCTTTCAGCACAAACAAAACTAATACATTTTTAAGAGTGACTTTATGCCTTCACTAGCAACTTGCCTTTAAAGAGTATACATCCTTAGCACAAATCCTGATGATGAAGTACGTGCAAGCAGAGCTCTTAAAAAAGAGCACACATGAAAGGGAGTCTACATGGTCCAGCAGATTTCCTATTTGCTGTGCTTTCAGTTCACTCTTCTAACACCTCTACACAGAGATTTCACAGCAATGCATATTCATTTGAAGAAAAAAGTGGGTCTATCTGAAATAAACCATAAATATATTTCAACTGCTGTACTCATGACATTCATCGCCATTGTTTTGTAGGAAATGATATAGCTAGTTGATAGCACCAATTTTTTTCCCCCTGATATTTTTTACCAATAAGTGCCACTGACACTGCAGAAAACCTGTAGAGCTGGCTGGCAGCTAACAGGCTAGATTTGTAAAGTGAGCCTTGAGCAACTGCGTGCATACAGTGCTGTAGAGTTAAACTGAGAAGTACAAACACCTATTGTGTTCATACAAGTCATGAATTTTTCAGCGGGGAGATGCACACCAATAAATGTTGTACATAAGCACAACACATGCAACCAACTCAGAAAAAATATTAACCAGAAGTGGAAAACACCTAATCTGTACTATTTGTCAGTAAAGGTTGATGTTGCCTTTCCTTGTGTTGGTTTTATTTCCATATTTAAGTATAATGGAAAGATTGATGCTTTACTTTCAATGCCATTAAAGCATATATTTCATTCCCCCAAAACCACAAGCTTTTCCTTATTTTCTTTCTTTTTGGTGGTTTTTATTTGGGTTTTTTTTGTTTGTTTAGGGAGGTTTTTTGTTTGTTTTTTTGAGGGTGTGGGTGTAAAGCTAATCATCCAGTGAAGGGTTTATCCTTTAACAGGATGATGAGTTGAGCTCGCCTTTGGGCTGTGTCCAAAGGTGAAAATCTACAGGATAGAAAGGTATTCCAGGAGGGCCATTAAATTTACACTAGGCATTAACATTGATAGTATATTGATCTAGTTTTTGTTATCCATACTACCCACTTTGAAGCAACTAATAATCTTTTCCTTCACTCCTTTTCACTGAAATCCCTGCTATGGATGTGGGACCAAACTCTGCTTCTTAAACCTTTGAGCTTCTTGGAAATTCCTTTGCTCTTGTCCCTCATAGCTTAAGAATAACACTTCTTGCTTTCTCCTCTTTTCTTGAGAAAGAGAAGTCCACAATGAGATTCAGTGAATATCAAGACCAAAGTTGTCTTTGGTTCTCAGGACAGGAATCAGGAGGATTTTAGCTGCCTCATCTCTCAGTCAGACTCAGAAATCCTGCCCTTGAGCACAGCCTAACTCTGGGGGCTCCTAAATCCAGCCAGCACTAATGCCACTGTGAATCACAGAGTTTCTCCTCAGACATAGGTTGCCCATTAGAATGCATCCTAACTTTAGCTAATAGTGGCTGTTTGCCCCCTCCATGGACTTCTAGGCAGAGCAACCAGTGCCAGCTACTCAGGAACCAGGCACCAGCCTTTCCTCTCTCAAGAAACGACTGGCATATGTACAGGAGAAGACACAAGTGAATGACACCAATAGCTCTGAGCAACTGTGCTCCTTCCCTCTCCAATGTCCTGCCCTGCACTTTCAGGCTTGGTAACACTGATGGGACTGTGCTGTTCCGCATGCTTGCAGTAGTGACAAGGTCAATTCCCAGTCTGGCAAAGAGATACCCCAGAGGGAGAAGGGATGTGTCTGTGTGCACCCAAAAAGAATGAAGCTGACCAGGCTGCTAGGTGGCTATTGGAAAAGCAATAGGCACTAATCATGGAAAGAGCAGTACACAGAAACAAGATTGATGTGGGTGCCAGGGGACATGCCTGCCTTGCTTCTGAAAATTAACTGTGCACATTCTCCCCTTTGCTTTGTCATTTTTCTTGCTTACTCCATTACATTCCCAGTTATTTGTTGTACCCCATGTTCTTGGTCCTGTATGGCTTTCTCAGGCAAATCCTAGTCCAAAACTCAGGTCCAATCCATCCAGTCTTTCTTGTGACTACCTACCACTTTCTCAGGCCTCCTGACTTAATCCCCCTTTACACTATAAAGTAATTAACACTGAAAATTATCATGGTTACCCTGTCTGATAATCAGGTCTTCCAGGTAGTCCAGGGTCACCAGCATGGTGTTTCCTATGTTAGGTTTCTAACATCAGGCAAAGTATAAAGAGCATAACCCTGTGCTGGAGTGGAGCTGAACTCCTGCAACTGACAACATCCTGCCATGGCTCCAAGCACAGTTTCTGGACAACAGAAAAAAGGGCTGGTAACAGCCCACCACAGCTCCTGACTTAAAAGGTTAAGAATCAGTTGTTAACATTTCTTCTCTGCATGCTTAAAGTTTAATTATTGCCAATGGGCTAAAAAAATATTAGCCACAGAAGAAGTATTCTAAATTGTTTTCTTTTGATGTCAGTTAATGATTTAATTTTTTCAAGGGCTTATGAGAAATGGACTGCTTATTCTGGAACAGGTATATAAAGTGACTTACCTATATGTGGAACACAGAAAGAAAAGGCTTTTCATACAGTCCAAGTACAAACATGCCTGACCTACATTTGGTGCCTCTCTTGCCTGTTTTTCCTGTGTAAGACTTAGTGTGGCATTACCTACTTTTATTTTTAAGGTTTTTTTTTAAGAAAAGGAACTGAGGAATGTAGACACATTCACAGCTAAAACAACCTCTTTTTATTCCTGACTGCTTTAACCCTATCCTCTGAGAACAGTCCCTTGGGCCAAGGTTTATAGTCAATCACCAAAAAAAAGTGGGGAGTCCATTACCTTCCCCTTTTAATTGTAGGGCAGGGGCCTTTAACTTTCCATGAGGCTTTAGTAAGAATGTCTTCTGGGCAGAATTTCCTTGAACCTGGTAATCAAGACCACAGGATACGTGTTAATTGTCTTTGACATGCAGAATTATCTACATTTACCCAAGCTAATAACCACCCCAGAAATACTGGTTTTTACACACATGGTTTATAATCATCTATAAATTCAACTGCTCTTCAAATAATGCAAAGGTTGACAAATACTAGAAAAGCTGAAAGAAATTAAGGGAGCTATACAACGCTGTCCTTAATTCACCCCGTTTGAATTCTATTCTCTCCAAGACTAATAAGGCTTGGGAAATCACTCCTGTTTATAGTTCCTGTTCCACTAAAGTATAATTACATTGGTCAAACATCAAGTTACAGTCTTAATTTTGAATGGGCTTGCTTCTCTGGGCTAAAGTCAATAAGCTTAATATGTACAACATTTTAATTTCCCTGAACACATTTTTTCTCGGTGTCTAGCTGTATAAAATGTCAGAAAGGGGAAAAAAAAAAAAACACCTTGTGGAAAAGTAAGGATAGAAATTATTTGGCATAGATGCTCATATCAAAGCATCTGTAAGCATTTTTAGAGCTTTAGCAAATTTTTAAGTGTTTGTACAACTTCTACTTTGAAAGAATATCATAGTAGGTCAATGTCAACTAGATATAAGTAAGTAATAGGGAAAACAATTTGACATGGTTCCATCTGATTTTGTCTTTACAATTAGTCCACAAAAACAGGTGTGCTTGATTTAAGCAATATTCATTGCTCAAAATTACTTGGTTATTATTACACAAAATTCTTAATTCATTTTCTTTACCCATTACTTAGCAGGTTTTCAACATGCAGCATCTAAAAGACAAAACTGGAAGCTAGTGTGGTTAGACATCATTCATATTTTCATGACCAAGCTATATAATGTAATAAGATAAACATATTTTCTTTTCTAATTTATTCTGTTTATTTGCTGAAAACATCTATTTGTCTTTGCTCCATCTCCTCAATACCACAAAAATCTTCTCTTGTCTTACACTATTCCTGTGGTGTGGAGGCATGAATGTTCCATATTTTTATACTGCAATAAAGGCTTCACTTAGTAGCACTATTATGTTTTATTTGTTATATAGTTATAACGTGACCCGATAAGGGACAATTATAATTTTCAGAATTAGTTTATCCTGACAGAATTTTCACATTCAGATATCAAATGTTGTGAACATTCAATAACTCTCACTTTAAAAAGCCATCTTCCAGCAAATATTCTTGTTCTTTGTTAGAACATTCACTGGAAAGTCATAGCACAGTGTGGAGGCTGTTCAAAGGGTCTGTGTATCTCTATGGCCGTCCAGATTTAACTGAAGGAGATTAACAGGCTTGATATTTATTCACACAACCATCAAAGCCAATAATCATGGAGAAAAAAAATATTGCAATGATAGTTAAACTTTGCTAATAATTATGGTGCTGCACTGCCCTTCCCAGTGTCTTCTCCACTGCTCTAAATCAGTCGGACAGAGGACAGTACACACTGGTATTTTCTTTCCTGCAGCAATTCTGTGCCTACCACACAGAGTTGTGCCATTTTACTGTGGATGGCAGCAGCTGAAAGCCTGGTGAATAGCTATCCGATGTGTATTGAAGATGACAGTATGAAGATGACTGAACACTGTGAAGCTGAATATAGCAGGACCATGAATTCAAGGAAAAAAAGGTTTAGAAGAGAAGCAATATTTACAAGATACTTTTTAAATCAGTAAGTACTACTTATTGACAACGAGTTGATTGAAAGGTTAAAAATGTGATCAGTTTTAGGCACAAAATTAGAGCATAAATAGGAAAGTATGTAAATTCCTCCTAAACTACATCAGGCTCTACTGGGGTCCTGTCCTTGGACTAATCAGCCTCGCCAGGAGCTGGCTTGGCTGGAAACCCATAAGGCCTGGTGGGGTCCTGACCCATAAGCTTTCCATCTGTAGCTGGGCTCTGTGCTCTAATCCTTCCTCATGTTTAATTCATATAAAAAGCAGACAGAATGCCCTGACATGCAGTGCCAGTTGCTATAGCCTGCTGGGAAAGGTGGTTGCAGCACCCGCCCATGAATAGGGAGGGGTAAGAGGAACAAGCATGGACTAACACACTTTGCCCTCAGTCTTCCTCCCTCATTTTTTTTCTTCCTCTCGTGATGGAGCTGCCTGACCTGACATCTCCTCACTTCACTGCTTTCAGATGTCTCTAAACTTCCCTTTGAAGCTGTGAAAATCATGCCATGAATCACAGCAGCAATGAGACACCAGTGCAGACAGACAGAGCAAGAAGTCAGACTGGCAGTCCTGTGCAACAAACGTCCCTCCCAAGGTCAAAGAGGTGGGTATGTTTTTCAGCAAGGTAAAACTAATGGGTGAAACCTTCAATTAAAAGCAGAGACAGCCCTCTGGATCACAGTGCTTAAGATGGTAATCATCTCTCACAGTACTGGCCCCTGTGTCTTCAAAAATTAGGCTTTGGTGCCTAAAGTGACCCCAGCAGAAGGTGACAGTCTTCACTCCCTGACAGAAGTCCAGACTTTACTGCCTTTGTTTGGCCAGCTTCCCATTCAGGTATAATCCTGGGGCTTTATCCTTTCTTAAATTTTGTAGATGCAAATAAGAAGTGATTTTTAAAATGGTCACAGATCTGCATCTTGCAGCTTTTGTTACATGAACTAGAAAGTATTGGGTAGGGAGGATCTACCTGTTTGGTTTTATGTACAGTAGTGCATGACTTGGCACTGTGATGACTGTAGTTATAATTTGAGAACTGATTATCTTTAGTACAGTGGAAACAGGAGAACAAGCATTTGCAGAATATATTTCTACGTGCAAGTGGAGTGAGAACACGCTTCAAGCTGTAACTTGCATTATCAATTAGTTTTCCTCATTTGTATCCTAAAGTTCAAGGATAATGCAACTGAAACAAAACCGAGCAATGTTTACCTTTTACCAGTTTTATATTCAATTAAACATCTTTGCTGCTATTTACATAGTTGAATGGCGCTACATTTACACCATGCAATTTTATGTTATTTCTATGTAAATATTTTTTTAAGCCAGATGTAAGTTCAAATTAGTTGTGAAAGAAACACTAAAATAAAATAAACTTCCATTTGGGGGTGATCACTCTAAAACTGAAGAGCAGGCTTGTTAAAATACAAAGTGGAAAGCAAACAATATTAAAACAAGCTGAATAAACGAGGAAAAATAACACAAGGATGCCTTTAAAAAAGTTTCCCTTATTGCAATAGCTTCTAAGAAATACAGGTAAGCTAAATTCCAGTGGGAGTCTTAATTTAAGCAGCATTAACTGACACAGTAGTTTAAAATAAAAGGTTGTTGCACATATATACAGACTCTGAAATTCCTGTGGTGCAACTGAAAGCAGAATTTACCCCTTCTCCCTTTAATTTTAGTTAAATCATAAATGGTAATTTCGTTCTTCCATCCTGTTTCCTCCTTGAAATCCACTGCCAAAGTACATACTCCCTCAGAAAGTACTCTGCCAAATTCTACATCATTTAAAAGAAAACTGTAAGAGAAAGAATGGAAAACCACAATCTCAAACTAGCTCATAATCTTCCTTCACTCTTGTTTGCCTGACATCATGTTCCTCTCTCAGATGCAATCTTGTACCTAATTTAGACTGGAAAACTCTCAGTTGTAACCATGAGTTTACTCCTAGTACATTTTTTTCATTCTACAAATGATATTAAGTATAAATAATTAACCAGATCTTTAAAGTTGGAGAATTCCCAGTTTCACACAAGTCCTGGGGAACTGCAGGTGTTGAGGAATAAAATCTGAGCATAAAAGTCTCTTTCAGTTTGAGCTTTTTAGGGCGTATATTTTCAAACCACTTTATCTGGAAGGTTTCATTTATCATATGGTAAATGGATGTTCATTTGCCTGTGTCTCTGATGTTCAGTTTTCCAGTGGTTGAACTATGATATCTATGGAATAGTTATCAATAGTTTCTTTTGTAAACAGAAGGTGAATCAAGTGGAGTTCTGAAGAGATCCATCCAGGGACTGATTCTTGTCAATGACTTCATGAGCAGTCCAAATTATAAACTACAGAACATACATACATTTCATACATACATTTTATACACAAAAGGTGACATCAAGCTACCAAGAACTCAATGTAGATGGAAAGGCAAGACTGGACTTCAAAATTCTCTTCATAAGATGAAGAGGTCATTGGGGCATAATAGAAAGTTATTGCACTTTCTAGAGTAATCAATTGCATAATAAGATGAAGATACCTCAGACTGGGATAATCATTTAGGGAAGGCTTTACTGGTTGTTGTGGAACACAGGCTGAACGTAAACCAACAATGTCAAATTGCCATTAAAAAAAAACCACAAAACCCAAACAGCCAGTAGGAGATATTAACACATATAGAGGCTATAAGACAGGTGAGGTAAACCTTCAATTCTGCTCAGTGCAGGAGAGGTCTAGTTGCCCCACTGTGTCCAATCCTAGACACACAATTTCAAGAAACATACAGCTTAATTAAAGAGCCAGCAAAGCACATTAGACTTTTAAGGAGTGTAATGATGATAATAATTTTTAAAAAAAGATAATTGTCTAATGTAGAGAAAATAATGATAAGGAAATATGTAGAAGACAGACATAAAAAAGAAAACAATAAACCACTCTCCATGTTGACAGTATCTAGAAGACAAAACAAGCTTCAGTAGCATCAGATTCAGAGAACATTTGGGAACAACTATTGCAAGAAAGAAAGAATTATTGAAATAAATGATCTGAAGAAGAAAGGAATAATCTCTGGAAATTTGCAAAAATGAACACCCGTGCCAGGTGTGCTGTTCTTGACAGATTATAACATCTTTCAATAAAAGGTGAAAAACTTGTCTCTTCAGACACCATCCAGCCTTTATTTCTCTGGCTTCTATATATTTTATATTCTATATATTTTACAGTGTAAAATGAGATATCTTGTCGAATTAACTTTAGTCTTGACAAATTTGGAGTCTAATTTTTCCTTCTGAAAATTCTTTGGCTTATATTCTTTGAAAACAGAATAGAAGTGCTATTTTGTCATGTCAACATCATAGTCAACATATTTGTACTGAAGAAAAAGTTAATGGTAATTTTCTGACCATACATCCAACACATTTCAGCTACCTTTCAGTCCCTTTATTAGTATGAATTTTGACCAAGCTCTCTGCACTGGGTCATCCCTCTGCTCAGATGAATGTTTTCCAGCAAGTAAAATCACTTGATTCCATTTTATTATTAAGGTTCTCTCTCACGAAGGTGAGGGGTTAATGACACACATCAAATTATACAGAAATTTCTTTAAGGAAGAGATTCATCTTAGAACTACAGCTACAGAAAAGAGCGACAATGATTGATCTTCTCACCACTCAGCAACATCGGCAAAGCTACAAACATATATTGTTTTTACTCCTCTGGGAGTTATTTATTGAGCAAGGGGAGGGTGGTTAGCACTTCCTTTGAAGTTGAACATCTTTCTTGGATAAGGAGATACGTTGCATGAAACTAAAGTAATAAAAGGACAAAATGCTTTATTAAATCTTCTTTATCACAATATTGTGTTCCAATAACATGATCTAATTAAAGGCGTATATGAACCTCTTTTCATCTTAGGATTAGTTCAGAGGCCTTCATTTATTCTGAAACAAACATGCTGCTGAAAAGTCTCCAAGATGTATTCCTCCCATTTTCTCTAATAGGTGTTGATTCTTTAACTACCCCTTAAAGATTTGTTGTGCAAGTAGGAAAAAAATGACTTCACTTTTTGAAAGGAAGAGACGTTATTTCTTTATTGTCATAGCAGCAAGAAATATACTGATTAGTCATTTAATATAGCAAAACTTTGTAAGTTGTACAGGTATAACAGTGGATAGCTCTTCACATTTCTTACAAGTTCACTTCAGCTCTTTCTTTAATTTGCAAGAGTTGTAATATCAGATGTTTTAAAGACACCTTGTACCAAATGTCTTTCGGAAAAGTGGGTTCCTATGCATTTCCCTAAAGATCAGCATGTCTCCCAAATAAGGTGAATGGAGGCTGTTACTGATTTTCCCTAGGATGGTGCTAAAGGAAAATATTTTGTGGGCTAGAGCCATTACCTTTCCCATGAACCACTCCACTAATTTTCCCCTAATATTTGCAGTTGATTTAGTAGTGCAATAATATCTGCATGAAAAAGATTTTGTTTTACTTGCAAAATCAATTTCAACAAAGTTTGTTTGTATTTCCTGATAATTGTGGTTCTGCCATGTTTGGTATAAAACAAGAAAATAAATCTGATTTATCATATTCAGTGAAAGTTAATTGTACAAACACTGTAAAATTTTGCTTAGGTGTACTATATTTCAACTCTCTAATAATAAGAAGTGCATGACAAATAAATACAACCATTGCTGCGTACAGCCATACCTACATCTCAGTAACTTTTATGCAATGGAACTTTAAAGCTTGTATGGGAAACCTGAGTATGTATTCTGTGGTAACATCTTCGAAGAGTTTTTGAAAAACGTTTTGCATTTCTCAGAATTTCATTGAACCAGACCTGGAGGAGATTGTTACCTATCTGGAAACAAACATTTAGTTGAAGGGATATTTCTCTTTCATCTTAATTTCTTTCACTCTTAAATTACTCTCTTCTGTATCGCTTACATAGTTCCTTCCTCTTAATCTGTAATTGCTTTTGTTTTGGTTGATGTATTAAATGGTCACCCCTATTTATGTGTATGAAGATTCTTTACTGAGAACATAACTTCAGTGTTGTTTTTATTTACTTGTGTTCACAAGTATACTCCCAATTCCCCTTTTAGCTCTTACCAACTGTCATCAGTCTTGGCTTGAGTCCTTTACTCTTCCTTTGTAATCATGTAGAAAATTGCTGTAGTTAAAAAATAACCTTGCCATACACAAATACATTTGTTCTTATTGATATTAAATATCAAGACCTCTATTCCTCCCGCTAAGCCCTCTCAGTGAATTTCTTATGGCTGTACATTGTACTCTTTCTTACAAACAGAGCTCAGATCTGACACATTTAGGATCTCATCCAAGACCATCTGTTTTATCAGGTCTTTTATCCAGCCTTATTAAGCCATTATTTAAAAACAGAAAATGAGCATGCATTATTAACTTCTGTAGTCTGGAGCAAGACAAAACCATTTTCTGCTTAAAGTGGTATAATACATCCATATGCTAAGGCTGTTACAAACAGCTTTTAAATGATGCAAATTAAAGCTTACCTACAGAATATATAAAGCGAAATAACTTTGAAGAAAACATGAAATGGACAATTGAAGTCAAAGAAGGGGGTGCTTTTTTGGGATGGAGAGTTGCATATTTGTATTTCCAAATTAGATGTTGTACTTGTAATAAAAAATTAGACTACATATTAAACTTGGGAGGGGGGAAGGAACTGCAAATAATATCAATATTAAGCTAAGAAATAAGGCCATTAACAAAGGAATAAAGGAAGTATAAGAAAAATGGGACTTCAATTATATCTGATTTTATATAGTTCTTCTGATAACTGAAAAAAATAAAGCCTAGAAACATTCAGATTAAAACTGAAACAACTGGCAGATTTAACCAATTAGAGAGCAAAAGTTACATTAGTATCAATTTCACACTGTTAACTCCGAAGCAGGTGAAATTAAAATAAGTCACTGTAAGAACTGGGAGATTACTGTTGCATATCATCATCATATGTTGTATCCACATTTACGTTAAACTTTTTTTTTAATTTCTTTTCCCATGTCCATTACCCTATGTATGTTCTTGATTTAAACTTATGCTCTTGTTCCTAATGAATCTTTCATGATGAAGCATGTAGCAAGGTTAGTGCCCAAACTTCTGCAGAAGGCCCCCTCCAGGTATTGCATGTCTAAATTGAATCTTGGTCATCAAGATGGATCATACAGTCAAACACAGGACAGGTGCATCATTCACAGGATTAAAACCTGGCTGAATGGCCAGGCCCAGAGTGTGCTGGTGAATGGATTTATATCCAGTTGGTGACCAGTCACTAGTGGGGCTCCCCAAGGCTCAGCATTTGGTTCAGTCCTGTTTACTATCTTTATCAATGATCTGGGAAAGGGGTTTGAGTGCACCCTCAGTAAGTTAGCAGGCAACACTAAGTTGGGCAAGAGTGTTGATCTACTGAAGGGTAGGAAGACACTGCAGAGTGTTCTGTGCACAGGCTGGATCAATGGGCCAAGGCCAATGGTATGAAATTCAACCAATTGCTGGGTCCTGCACTTTGGTCACAATAAGCCCATGTATCGCTACAAGCTGGGGGAAGAGTGGCTGGGAAGAGGCCCAGTGGAAAAGGACCTGTGTGTGCTGGTCAACAGCCAACTGAATGTGAGCCAGTAGTGTGTCCAGGTGACCAAGAAGTCTGATGTCACTCTGGCTTGTATCAGAAAATGTGGGGCCGGCAGGACTAGGGCAGTGATTGTTCCCCTGTACTGGGCACTGCTGAGGCTGCACCTTGAGCACTGTGTTCAGTTCTGGGCCCCTCACTTCAAGAAACACATTGAGTTGCTGGAATGAGTCCAGAGAAGGACAGCAGAGCTGGTGAAGGGTTTAGAGAGTAAGTCACATGAGGAGTGACTGAGGGTGGTGGGGTTGTTTAACCTGGAGAAAACAAGTCTCGGGAGAGACCTTATCACTCTCTGCAGCTACATGAGGAGTGACTGAGGGTGGTGGGGTTGTTTAACCTGGAGAAAAGAAGTCTCAGGAGAGACCTTATCACTCTCTGCAGCTAGCTGAAAGGAGGTTGTAGCAAGGTGGGGATTGGTCTCTTCTCTCAGGCAACTAGTGACAGGACAAGAGGAAATGACTTCAAACTGTGCCATGGGAAGTTCAGATTGGGCGTCTGGAAGAATTTCTTCACTGAAAGGGTAGTCAGGCATTAGAATGGGCTGCCCAGGGAGATGGTGATGACACCATCCCTGGAAGTGTTCCAGAAATGACTGGATGTGGCACTTAGTGCTATGGTTTAGTTAACAAGGTAGCATTCAGTCAAAGGTTGTACTTTTTACAGCAATTCTGTCTGTGTCACTTCCTACTGAGCTGACATGCCTGCACTCAGCTGGCCTGATGAACCATCTAGATTTGAACAGAATCGCCAGTTTATTTCTGCAAATATTTTACTGTTTTCTAATATTAAAACACCGTAAGTCCCAGTCAGTGAAACATTAAACAATTACTAACACAGATAAAGAGTTCCCAAATCATACTGATATGCATCAGAATGGCAGGTTCAAAGACATCAAAGAACCTCAGTACATTTGTCCTGTCATATGAGAATAGTGGTTCCAGGAAAAATCATCCTATCTCTTGCCAGTAGAACTGCTCATCATACATTTATTACAGCCAGTGTCAAATTTACATTGCAATTTACAGATATATGAAGAAAAGCAGTTAATGTTCCAAAACTGTTCCAACTGCAGAGAAGTGGAGAAATACCTTTTGCTGGGGAAGAAGGAAACAAGCTGACCCAGGCTCAAGCAAGGATAACAAGAGACACAAAAGTGGCAACGGATTGAGCAATGGAATAACAAGCCATGAGCTAAGATAAATGCTGGAAACAGATTTCTTTGAGTATATTAAAGACCTCAACAACATCTACAATAAAGCAGGGTAATTCAGAGAGTGATTAAAGCTCAGGAAAAGTAAATAACCAATGTTTCTATTTGCTGGTAGATAAGCATAGCCTAATAACTTCACATTGGATCTCATCATTGGGTTCAGAAGAGGTGAAGGAGAATGGAGAGCAGTCAAACTCATAACTAGCCTAGAAGTAAACATTTGCATTTGTATATGTCTTTGTGTATTCAGCTCTCAACACATACCTGGAATAGCAACTATATATGGCAAAAATAGGAATCTGTAGAGACACAAATTCCTCACATTTCTAAAAGCTGAATGTCTTTTCTTGCCCCCTGGATGCTGTTGTTTTTCCAGCAGAAAGATGCTGGTCAGTCCAGCACTACCAAGCTTTCAGATAGCCTTTCACCTTGCTTGCATGGTCTTCTCTCTAGGAACCAGTAGCCAATACAGCAAAAAGCAGGGCAGCTCCCCAGCCTTTAGCAAAGCAAGGGGAAACCAGGCTTGAATTCCCATGGAGCCCCATTCAAAAGGATTGATGCACATCACCTTCTGGTTATCAGTGGTAGTTGTAGCAGGTTCATAATGCCTAAGAAACTGAGATGAAAAGCTATAATATTTTGTATTCTTTTGTTTTGGACAAATAAGCTCCTACTTCTACAAAAAAAACCCAAGTCTAATTTAAACAGATAAAATGGACTTTTTTAAAACAGAAAAAAAAAGATCCTGTTACAAATTATGTATCTTCTCACCTTAAAGCCAGTGTTCATATTAACAAATGAGGTTTTGTTTTGCAGAAATTTTTCTTTTTAAATTGTTATTTCCTGCATCATTTATTGTGTTCTTTGATCTTGGGCTGTGCCTTTAAATCTATGTCATCTTCTTGGGCTGTTTAGATAAATGTAGCCTAATAACTTCACAGTTTTATCTTTAAACACAGATAACTATCACACAGTCAGTTTGCTGTTCAGTTGTGAACAACCATAACATGCTATTTTTAAAACTTCACAAAAGCCCTGCAAATAGCTGAAAGCACTTAAAGGATAATACTAGTGGCTATCACTGTGATTGCAAAAAGAGTCTTGTAAACTAATGCGAGATATCTTTTATTATTTCAAAACCAGATATCAAAGAAAATATCATTGCTTCATAAGGTCTCAGCTATTTGATAATTCTATGCTTCTTGTGCATTCAAATCTCAGATTTTATTAGTTAGACTTCCAGTGAAGTCCCTCCAGTATTTATATATAAGATTTCTAAAAACATCTTGACTTGTAAATCTCTTTACAGACAGCAACAAAAATCGGAACAGAACTAATATACAGCATGTAATTTTAAATAACGAAGCATTAAGCAGACTTGAATGCTTGATTTTACAGAGACCAGGTTAGAGAGGTTATGAATAAACTACTGAGTGAAGATGAAGCACCAGTAGTCTTATTACTAGAGACAGGATTTCACAAAGAGGGAAGTGTTGGTGGCTTTACTACTGAAGATTTTCTGATATTGGTGCACTTCACAAGTGCCTAAGAATTGAAAAAGAAAGATGAATCAAAGCTTAGGTGCTAAATTATAGGTTAGAATATTCTGCTCATTGTAGTTTCCACACATTCACTGCCTTACACTAAGCATTTCCACATATTACAAAAAACATTCCATGACACACAGGGGGGAAAAAGTTTATTATTTTATCAATTAAAATCTTTTGCTCTGAGCTTTTTAAAAATTACTTCTGTGAATGAACAGATTCAGTTCCGATGAAACATGATAAAGCTCATACTTTCACTAATCATTTTTTCTGTTGCAAATGTTCAAAAATACTGTGTGAATAGTTAGAGACTATTTCTTCTGGTAAATCTTTAATAAGACGAAATATACCAATTCCAGTATAGATTAACTCAGGTGACAGCATAGTTTGGGGAGTATCTCTGTGGTGCTTATAGTGTGAGACATGCCTGCACTACCTAGACCTAGGTGTCCTCTCTGACAACACTAACGAAGACTCAGTGGTCTCTTCTATAATATATGATCCTCCACAAAAATACTAACCAGCAAATTGAGCTGGGAATTTTTCACTGCTTCCATTCAGTGTGAAGGAAATGCTTGACTGCAGTAAAGTACCTTTCTACTAGCTGTACAATCAGAATAAAATATGAACATATATACAATATTCTCACCGCTTTGTGAGTTACTCATGTTCTTATGTTGTGAGAAAAATATTCCCACCGCTTTGTAAGTTACTCATGTTCTTATGTTGTGAGAATTGAAGAGCTGGCATGATGGAAATTATTGATTTTGTTTATCTCAGTCCCAATCTCCATCTAGCAAACTGGATTATGATGGTGTTTCCTTGTACCTTCTAAGTTGCTACGTTATGGGTTCTGAGTGAGAGTAAGCTGGTTAGACTAGTAGCTGGACAACTGGCAGAAGCACAAGGCAGGTGAAAGACAGAGGAGAAAGCATCTCTCAAATTAGCTTAGCCTGATCAATATTCATGTTCAGCTAGTAAGTCTTACTGGTGACCATTCAGGAATGAGTGAGAGAAAGCAGCATACAGACAGGTAGCACAGCTGATACACGTGTGAGTCCCGCAAAACGCCACCAAGACCATTCCTTAAATTGAAGCATGGGAGGTTCTAGGTATTGTGGGAAAAAAAGAGGTCATATGAAGACAATTCAGCAGTGGGACATGTTGTTCAAAAACACTGTGTGGCCTCTACTCTCAAGAGTTTTCAGGACCCAGCTGGACAAAGCCATGAGCAACCTGTTCTGGCCCCATAGTTCACTCTGCTTTGAGACAGAGTTTGGGCTACAGATCTCCACAAGATATTTCAGCCTTGACTAAGTAGTGATTGCAGATCACTGCAGATAGTAGCAATCAGTGGCATCTCAGATTTACAGTGATTGTTAAAAAATTTCAAGTTGTTTCGACAATCTAGAAATTAAGAGTAACGGACCATTCACTTACATAGGAAGCTGGGAGGCAGGTTAGCTGTTTCACAGATTTTCCATCTCATGGCAGCAGCTCATTTGCATGCACAGGAAGAGACTATAAGGCTCTGAAAAAAATTAGTCTCAAGAGCATCTGTCTGTTTGTTGGTATACTATTCTCTCTACAATCCCTCTACAATTTGTTTACCTTTCATGGCACACTGAAGTTCCCATTTTTAAGGAATAAAATGTAGGCTGGCTTTGTAGAACTTCTGTTTGATTTTGGAGTGGAGAACAAGCAAAGGATGAGCAAAAACCAGTTAGCAATTGATTTTTTATTGTTGCTATTGAGAAATGTTTGGCTATAAAAGGAGGCACTGCATGACGAAAAAAATCTCAGAGATGGTAAAATTATTCGCATCTGTCAGTCTGTAGTGAAGAGGTCATCTCTCAATTCTTCTTTTAGCCTCAGCTTTATGGTTGATATTGTGCCATACTATTTCCATGTGCAAGACTGCACCAAAACTATTGGTATGTTTTTCATATCAGAGGGGAGAAATAAATAAATAGTAAATAGTAACATTTGTTTAGTTGATCAAATGTGGGGTTTAAATTTTGCTCAACATCCACTGAGATGAAGGAATGCTGCCTGACAATCTTTTGAGAAAGGTCACTTTAAAAAAATGTAGCAATGGAAATATTCCATAATAAACACATGCATGGGTGCATTATTGTCCACTGGCACACTTTCCATCATTTTATCTTTTGATTATTTCTCTCTGTCTTACTTAGACTATGTTTGTTGTGTTAAAGTGGGATATCTTTTTACACAAACACACATATATGTAGACATTAATTAAAGTATATGTTTGAATAGACTCATTTGCTTCACTCACATTGAAATACCCCTGTGGTTATTTGACAGCTTCCAGGAAAGTCACATATATCTGGTATCCACGTACCAATTAATATATTTGCCTTTCCTTCCAGTGTTACTGATTGTTCTGTGAGCTTAACCTTAGACAGTAACTTAGTTAAACGCTATATTGAATTTCACCATTTCCATTTGAACTACCTTTCTGGTAGTTCACTGAAGGGTTTATAGTTATCATGAGTGACCAAAGTACTTGGATGTGTGTACTTAGGTCAGTGTATAGACCTGTGCATGTGGGATGGGGGTGAAATCTTTTAAAATAAAACAGCTGCAGAAGAAATGGTCAAGCCATTGAAGGCAATATGATAGCTGCTATTAAATCCCACTTTGAGAAGCTTCCTTTAGCTTTGATGATTTTTTTCTTCTCAAAAGTTGCTATCAATTTTTCGCTGACCTCAGCTCAACCTCACAAAATCAACTCAACTTCTAGTCTGCTCACATTTTTCTTACATGGGCACAAAAATAATGACATAAAAATAGTGAATTTTGCTGAATTTGAAAGTAGTCAAGACTTGGGACAGTTTGGATTTAAAATATTCCATTAATTTTGTTTTGCTTTGCAAAACCAATACACTAAGGTGGCTCACATCAGGATCTTTTTTGTCTGAAGTTCAGGGAGGTATGAATAAGTAGTTTGAGACTGTCTCCTTAATTGTAACCAAATGCCATCTTATGAGGGGTTGAGGATTACCATAAAGGTGTTCTCAGATTTTCAGGGGTTATTGCTGTTCTTGGAATAAAAATAACTTACATAGTGCCTACTCAGCATAAAGTCTCATAATCTTTATTTATGTTAACAGCATCTTTATTAGGCATCCTAGTTATTGTGAATTCATATTCAGATGGGAAATGAAGACATACATGGACTAATGCCACAGAGCAACATGAGCTCTGCATCAGCTATAAGCTGTGACCTCTGCCTGATAGTGGACGTTGATAGTATGAGTCAAACACTGAGCATCTTTTTTTCAGTCCGTATGAAGCACCTTGCAACGAGGTTGGCAAAAGCACCATGGTGAGCAGCAAATTCCTCATGGCACTCATGCAGAACACATCTTAAAATTTTACCCCTCCTCAAGACTTAAGCATTTGGCCAGTATAGAACTCCCATATTTCATTCTGGGAAATCTGTGCAGCGTATGTGCACTCCACCCCACACTTCAGGAAACAACACGTCCTGTTGCACATGCAGCATTTCATTGCTCTGCATATTCACAGTAAATCTGACTTACAGAGCCTTTTCTGTGCATGTTCCCAGTGACTGGGCAGCACATGGGCAGTAGATCCATTATACAATTCCCAGAAGTGTAAGTCTTACTGTGCAGGCATGCAGTGACTTCGTCACATCTGCATAATAAATATGATGCTCTCTTAAAGTGTTGGCCTGACTATGAGGGTTCATGCAGTCTTGTGGTTACCACCAGGCTGTATACAACCTGCATGTTGAGCATCCTGGGCAGAGCATCTGACCTGCCACAGCTCCCAAACAGCTTGAAATCCTAACAATTGTATAAATTTCTCAACATCTGCCCAAACAATGCTTCTGGATTGAAAAAGAGAATGTGTTCAGGAAATCCAGCTGTTTGGTAGCCTTAAGTCTACAAAGCCTTAGTTTATGAAGGTGTTCCTGAAGTTCATATTCTCTTGAGCAGTGGCCACCTGCACCTCTTTCTTCACCATGGAATAAGTGACCCTCTACCTCCATCTCCATGGTCCAAACCCTACCTCAGGTAGAGAAGGAGGCTGGTTTTTTTCTAGTCTGGGTGACATTTCTGAAAAATACTTGATTTTATAAAGTCAGTGGAGGGATAGACAACCATTACATTCAAAGAAATATCTTGTTCAGATCTCTGAATAATTATAAACTAAGAATTATTTCCCGGCTGATAAATACTGGCTTGAAAATTTAGGTACCTTTTGTATTGCCCGCAGTATTTTGGCTTGCCCAAAGTGACACACCTTGCCCAAAATGACAGCGAACCTCTGGAGCAGAACTAGAGTGTCCCAAACTTCTACTTTTGTTGTCCCATCATGAGTGCAGGAGGTAATACACTATTTTCTAGTGAAACCTATCAACACAAGCAGAGTGATGGGGATGTTCTCAGAAAAGCTCTGCTTTCCAGCCTGCTCTCTTCTTCACAGAGGCAGGCAGCCCTCAGCACCACGTGCAGTAGCATGCAGTATAGAGTGTTGGGATAGTCAGTGACTTGCTGTCTTTCCCATCCTGTCTTCTGTGTGCATTAGACTGTTTGCTAGGAGATTTTTGATGCTATTTTCATTTCTAAAGGTGCACGCATTAGGGGCTTAGATCTGAAGAAGAAAAACGAGAAGAAAATGTCATACATTGGAACTGGTGAATCCTCTGTGGGAACAGTTACAAAGCTAGAAAAGCTTCCTCCAAGGAAGAACTCCCCCAGGAAGTTCCCCCAGAAAAACTCTGTCTCTTCCATGGACTAACTTTCTCATGGTGACAGAAATTAGCACCTCAGGTGAAGGACTGAATTTGCCTGGCAGGCTGGCTATTCTAGTTACAGTCAATGGCTTTATCTGCAGTGTCCAGAGGTTATTGAACATCCTTGTGTCACTCCATAGGAAGCCAACAAAGACTGCACAGTAGGTAGGAGGTACTATTGCTTGGTGGAGAGACCTCCTGTGGCACTCTGCTACAAGTTGAAAGCTCTGCACATGTTCACATCTCCCTGCTCAGCTGTGTCAAACTGTTCTACTTCATATGGGAGATAACAAAGACGTAATTGAAGTGGGACCATCTTTCACCAAGATGAGGCAGAAGCAAGAAAAGCCAAATGCTGTTATACACTGTTACAGCTGTATGAAAGTGTCAAGACAAGCACATATTTATATTGCATTTTAATTTATTTTTATTTAATTTTTTTCTTTAATTCTTGAAGAAAATCTCCCAGAATTTTATATTTCCTGATTTTGTCACAAGATTATGAATTTTGTGTTACATGCATGCTCTTGACAAGTTTTCTAGTGTAATTCTGCATACTATACTTTTTACAATATCTCCAGCAAAGACCAGAAGAAGTGAGCTAATGTGAGGTCAGGTTCTGTTCTCAAATACACTGTGTCCCTCTGACTTTGGCAGGATTTAAGGATGTGACATGAGGGCAAGAATAATGCCTAAAAGCAAGCTTTCTGATTAGCCTTTAGTTTCTGAAGCACTGTCAAGCTTCCATTGAGTGTCATTCCAATTTTTCTGACAATTTTTTCACTACAGGTTTTTAGTAGGAAGATATCCTATATGAGTACATTTTTTAATGGCTCTGGGACTATCCTGAGCCAATAGCAGCAGCTATGGTTCTGGTTGATACAAGGACCAAGGAATTACACCACTGGGATTGGAAAGGGAGATCACAGGAGTAGCAGTAGTGACTTTTTTGTCACTGATACCATCTTTATGGCATCATCAATAAACAGAAGTCTGACTGTGCACGTGTGATTCTCAAGTTGGGAATGGTCTTTGCTGTCCACAGAGGTGACATTATTAGAGCAACTATAGAAAGGGCCATCTGGATTTCAAATAGGAAATTCTGCAAAGTACCTGCCACTCAGTTGGAACAGAAGTAATCAGGTGGAGTACATAGAATAGGGCCCCAGTGCCCCGTGGCATGCACAGACATGAGAAGACCTGTCCAGTACACTCATAATGGGCATCTCCCAGGCAGGAGCAGTTCAAGCCTTATCTTCAGCTCTTCAGTCACTTCCCATACTTCTTCCACTTTTAATACTATGTCCTCCTTTCATGTTCCAGATTGTATCTTTTTTTCCCCTGTCCTCTACCTTTTTCTTCAGTCTGCCTTTCTTTCTTTACTCTCATCTCTCTCTATTATTATTTTCTGTCCCCTTTTTTGACTCAGTTTCTAACTCTGACTCTCTCTTAAAAGTCTAATCTCACTCACACTCAATAAACCTATTATTTTCTGACATTTTTAGGTTACACTTTCATTATAAGTTTGGTTTTCACCAAAATCCTTAATTTCTCTCTTCCACATCTTCAGGTTGCATTTTTTAAATTTTAAGTCATCACACTCTGACCAGTTCCAAATGTAACCTTCTTCTCTACTGTCACAGGATCAGCTCATGTGATGCGGTCTCATTCTCAAGCTGGTCTGTTCCTCCATTCCCTCAGTTCTTAAAGTAAAGGAAATAGCACATCATGATAAATTGTTGCCTACTTCTAACTAGCTGATAGTCAAGAACTCTTATTGCTCAAGAAATCTGAGATGAACGCAATTTGGAAACCTATCCATTCTCTATCTAGAGTGAAAGACTTTTGATTATCACAGGTATTTTCCATCAGAAATTGCTTCATTCCGAAATAATCATTCCATTGCAAAAACACCTGTAGATATGGAACAAGGAAATATGGATATTATTCTGACCAGATTGTATAAATTTGGGAAAACAAAACTTTGAGGAATTAATTTGCTTGCAAGAAATTATCTGTGAACATACTACGAGTCGCTTTTCAACTGCACATATTTCTTTTGAGGATAAGAAAAACACTGTTCATCCACTTGGTGTTTTGGAGTCCACTCCTCAAAGAATTCAAGTAAAGTGCTGATTCTTATAATTCAGTCTATCTGCCAGTAATAATGTGACATGAATGCATGGAAATGTTGCAAGAAACCAAGTAGCTGACCCTATCCTAATAGATTCTTGATTACAATCCTTACTTTTAAAAAAAACATCCAGTGGATCATATGTGTTTGATGGTGTCCCATGAAAGCCTTTAAGAACATGCTTTACCACGTCTTGTAGGTGAAAACTGTTTATCTCCCTTTATCATGTTCAACCACAAAACCTTACCCTTTCTCTGCTACTTCTCTTCTGATATCAAATAACCACCTTGTACTGCCATATATCTCCCCTAAAACCAACAATAAGGACACAAATTGCTCATCTTTCCTAAACTTCTTGCAATCTGACAAGAAATTCTTAGATGTGTAAGGAAGGCTTTGCTCTTTGCACAACTATCAGTTGATTTTTTTTTTCTGTGAGAGAGCATTCCAGCAGTGTAATTTCTGCACTTCTCTCAGATCAAAGCCTGATCAAAAACTAAAATTCATGGTCCTTTTTGCAAAGAGTGATGGTAATTTTGTGCATTCAGAAAGCATGTTAGAATGTATTTGCCCAGAAAGAAGATACACCTGCTTACAGGAGAATGGTAACTTGATGTTTATTTATGCTGCTTAAAAATGTGAAGATGAGCAATGTAAGCACACATGAATGATACTTTTCTCCCTTAACTATATAGAAGGTAACGTGTAAACTACACAGAAGATTAAAGTGTAAACTATACAGAAGGTTAAAGTGTAATTGGAGGATGATTTAGTAGTGACCATAAGGATGTTTTGTATCTAGAAATGCATGTCATGAATAAATGCAGAAGTTGCTTCCAGTATGAGGATTGAGTAAATGCTAGATTATCAAGGAGATATTTTGCTATTAGTAGACCAAAAATCAGTTGTGAGTTACAAATAACAGTTCTCTGCTGGTAAATGTCTATCTTCTCTTCCTTTTCCATGCAATTGCAGAAAAAGTGTGCGTAGGGAATAACAAGACTGTGAAATTTGAGGAAGAATGGGGAGAGGCTAGTGTTGGGTTGGGATGCATATCCGGGTCTTCCGTTGTTTGCTGAATGTATTTCTCAGGGTAGGTCTTTCAGCAGAGAGTAAGGCTGGACTCATTGGCACAACTTTTGTTTCCTAAGAAGCCTGTACACATGCTGCTACAATGAATCCACCAAACAGGCTTGACATAAGTTAGTAGGAACTTGGACTAGAAACACAGAAATGAAAGGCTCCATTCTCTATTCATGGTCTCATAAACTATTAACTCCCACTTGATTTGCTCCATTAGATTCCCACTGTAAGGTCTTCAGCTTCCTTTTGGTCTTCTTCCTTCACTTTGTCCCTTTGTTTGTACAGGACAGCATTTTAGACATGTATTTTTAGCTGAAAAGTCTCCTCCCCTGGAAATTTAAATAGATCTTTCTGCATGAAAATATCTTACAGCATGCATGCATTGCATGCTAAAGGGAATGCAGTTCATGTCTGAGTCCAAGCCATTACTAATGACTAGTATGGAGACTAAGTAACAAAGAAAATATTTAGGAAAATATTTCAAAGTTCTCATAAGATTGATTCTTTGGTAGGCAACTTTCTTAGGTTACAAAGTAATTTAGAAAGTGCTGTGTTGTAAATTACAAAGTACAGTACATAACACTCAGGGTAAGGGCAGTTTTGTTATTATGACTGCCCGAGATCTGATAAACTATTATATCTGCCTTTATAAACATTTTCTTAAATATCACATTATCACAAACCCAAGAATGTTGTATAAAAGCAACTTGAGCAATTCAACATCCACTTTTTGTCATTAAAAAAAGAAATATTCTCTTGATTAGTTTCTATGAAGCATAATTTCTGTAAAATAAACAAGATAATCCTTGTGTAAACAGCACAGGCCACATAAAGCACAAAAATGGATAGAGGCACAACGAACATTCTTGGCTTCAAAACCTGAAAGCAAATTTCCACTTCATTTAATGTAGTTTAATAATAGTTTTCTTTGCAGGATTTTTAAGTCGCTGGAAAAAACTTTTCTTTCTTTCTTTCTTTTTCTTTCTTTCTTCTTTCTTTCTTTCTTTCTTTCTTTCTTTCTTTCTTTCTTTCTTTCTTTCTTTCTTTCTTTCTTTCTTTCTTTCTTTCTTTTCTTTCTTCTTTCTTTCTTTCTTTCTTTCTTTCTTTCTTTCTTTCTTTCTTTCTTTCTTTCTTTCTTTCTTTCTTTCTTTCTTTCTTTTCTCTCTCTCTTTTAATGATTGCATCTACCCTCCTAGGTAACATCCCCTGGACTGCAATCTTTGTGTTCATGTGCCCCTTCAGACCTATCTCTAGATTTCAGCAGTGGAGTTCTGCCTGACAATTCTCGTTCTTTTGTTCATGTATCAAGGAAGCAAAATGTGTTTCACCTGTCCTCAGGGTAAGTGTCTAACCTATCATTCACTGGCAACACTTCTTACTCCAGCCAAGAAAAGCAACCAGTTTCATACCCATAACCATAAGAAATACATTTGTATCATAATCAGCTGTTTCTCTTCTATAAGCCTTTCTTTCAAGTCAGATGGATTTTACTTTCTTTTTCTCATTATTTTAATCTCCACTTTTGAAGGCACAAATAGTTTAGATTTCTACAGTGACCGATATCTGAAGCACTCTGTGTGAATGTTACTTAGTGAAACTCCATGTGTTCAGATGCAATGATGCTTGCCTTCACAAAGACCATGATCCATGAGAATCACAAGGAAGCAGCATTTTTCAAGAGCTGGTTAATTCTCAAATATTGCTAATCCTGCCAGATCTCAATGTGTCTTTTGAACTAGGACACTGGTTAACATGGTTAAGGTGCAAATATTGAAATTAAATGCTGAGATCCTGTTTTGTGGAAGTTTTTTTCAAATTTCTATATATGTGTATACATGTATGTGCATGTGTATTTGTGTTTATCAGCTTATATAGGATATATAAAATATTAGAATTTAAAGTCCTGATTTTGTCTTATTTATAACTTCATAGCATCCAAACCACAAATAGCAGATCTCCTGTTGACAGCAACTGTGTGAAGGTATAGTGGCAATCGGAATTTTAAGTGGTCTTCCAGACCACTGCAAGAGAATCATTCTCCAAACTCCTTTACTTGCATTCCAAAGGACGGACCAATTCTTCACAGTGCAGAAAAGCATTTGAACATATTATGCTCTTTTCTTTTAAAGCATTGAGCTATTTGGAGGTTTTTTTACTTAGTTTACACTAATGCCATGGGCTTTTTTATGTCTCCATTTATACATCATTTCTGATATACACAGATTTAGCCAGTGGCAGATTTATAAGGAGTAAGAAAAAGACATTAACTTCAATTATTCTGGGTAGCACCATGCACAATCCTGTGCCACATAATGCGTTCTTAGTCGTGCACCACCTATGTGTAGTTTAGGGAAATGTCCTCCCCTGGATTATCTCCTGTATTTCTTTATGTGTCTGTGTCAGCAGAATTGATATTTCCCATTTGCAACTTTTGGGGGTTTTTTTGTCTTTAGAGTCAGCCTGACAGGGAAAAGAAACAAAATGTCTCATAGACATACCACAGTATTCAGTGCAACTCCACCTTTGATATTGATTGCACTTGTGTCATTAGCACAGCAATCAGTGTGCTATGTGGTAGTCAATACACATCAGTACTCATTCTTAAAGAAGTAAGCACAGTTTAGCTTCAATGTATGAGAAGCTAACACAAGTATCAAAGATTTTCTCGATGCTTTTTAAGGGGCAAGTAAAAGGAAGGAGGTTTCTCTCCCCCGACTTTGCAGGACAGTTTCTAGCCCACACTGCCTCTAGTCGGGATTAGGCGATAGCATCTGAAGCACAGGTAGCTGGGGCTCCATTCACTACTCTCCCCAGCTGCAAAACTGTATCAGTGAGCTGATAACAGACAAGCATTTAAAAGCCTATTGCAAGGCACAAACTCATCTCTTCAGGAGCTCTCTTGGCAGATGAGGGTGAAACCTGCCTAGTATGCAAGGCCTGATGGTCACAGAGCAGTATGCAATAGGACTCCTATTACCTACAGAGGTATTACAAAAGTGTTCCCAGATGAAAGCCTTTATCCAATTTCAATTGTCCATTGAGCAACAACAACATTAAGGGCAGCATTGTTCCATTTGCTACTGTGTCAAACAATGCTACAACTGTTTAGAATCACATTTTGTTTCCCAAGTAGCTGAATTTACTGTGGGAGTAGAGAAAAATTTGCATCCAGAAAATCTGCATTCCTTAAAGCAGATGTTTTTAATTTTAATAACATCAGCCTATAGACGTGAATATCTGAAATATTCTGATCACTGTGTGCATGTTGCTATTTAGGAGTAACACTCTGTTATGGTGGGTTTGCAGAAAAATTCAGGAGCCACCAGGAGAAATAAACTGCTACTAACTGTGCTACCAAGAATAATGCTGTGGAGTTTTTTTCCTTTGAAAGCCACTAAAATGCCCTCCTGTGCACAAGAATGTAATTTTCTGTACTGTAGATGTGATGCATTATAGATCCATAGACTCATACTTGGAAAATTACACATGTAAAATTGTTTGCAGTGTGTGCCTTTACTTTTCCACACATGCATCCCAGATGTGTGCATGCACATATCATACAAAATGGTCTTATACTGTTTTTACAAGCTAGGACATATCTTTATGCATAGTACACAAATGGAGTCAGGGGAAGCCCTTTGTGGGCTCCAGGGTATGCAAGACAGAGTCCTTGGCCTCCAGGTAAGCAAAGATGCATGCGTATACAATACTCACATTTCCCACCACTCTGTCTGTACTGCAGACTGCAATCTGGTGAGAGGTCCTTGAAGTGACTGTAAAAAGGTGTTTGCAGTCCTTTAGTGCAACAGAATGGAGCTCAGTCCAGGCTACTTTGCTCAGTGAGAAAGAGAGTAAAACCAGCCTGCACTGTGCTGTGCCTCACTATGCAAGAGTGGTAATGGTATATGAGCTAGGTCAATTATGTACAAAATTATTTCCACCAACAGTAGACACATGCAAAACTTGAATTCATACAAATAGATGCCACTCTGATGAGCAGATGGCTTAGCAGCACAACTTGTACTCATAAGGTCTGTGTTTGTGAGTTTTTGTAATTTTTCTTTTTCCCTTGAAGGTGTTTTACAGGTGTTGCTCCATTGCTCCACACTCGATTAGAATTGCATATCTGAACTGATCATTCTACAACCTTTCTTAAAGAAATCAGGGCCCTGGGGGGAAAGAAAAAGAAAAAAAAACCAACAACAACAAAACAGAGAGACAGAGAAAGCAGTGTGAGTTTCATTTAGTGATACATGAGAAAAAATTTTAACTTCAAGGGCTTATTTAAAAAAAATTATGTTTAACTCCATATGCTGCCTCTGCATTCTTCTTTCATAGCTGCTAGACCTCTGAGTGACCAGTCCCTTAAAGTGCCATGCTGTGTGCATGTGTGTGTTCTGAGATAGGAAAAGCTCTGCACTGTAAAATATGTGAAGCAAGTGTTTCAAAATCTGCACTTCCAAATCACTGCAGCCCAGCAGCAAACCACGGGACCTACCAGCTATTCCCAGCTCTCTAGGTGACCTAAACCTGTATTTGGGTGCTCAGGGTAAGCAATATCAGGACTTGATCAAAGAAAGAACCAAAACAAGGCATGGAGTCAGATAAAACCCCTGCTTAGCACCTTAGATGTAGATCTGCTTGCATTGTATAAAACGATTTGAGGATGTATGAATGCTTTTCTACAGTGGAACATGATTCTGAAAAAACATCCAGGATTTAAATCCTCAAAGGCATTTATATGCAAAACCTGCACTTACTTGAAGTAGCGTTAGACCCTTTGTCATTTGGAAATTCTCCACCTGAAGCGCCTATCTTTATTTTCGCAGCCAAAACTCTTTTTTAAAAGAAGTCACTCTGAAACTAAAGCTGTAATTTAGTTCTAAGGATGAATAAATGATCCTAAATGTTAATATTGGAGTAACTAGAAAGAAAGCAGCCTAATGTGCTCATTAGGAGATCGAAGGTGGGGCATTACGTCTGACTTCAAATTTTGTTTATCAGTAAACTATGACAGTGACACCATAAATAATCGAAGCATATCCCTGCAATAGTCAGATGTGAATTCTTGTGCCCGTGGAAGTCACAGGGAATTTCATCACTGAACCGACGGGGACAGAGTTGAATTTCCCCTATCCAGGGGAGTCTGGAAGGGGCAATACGGGGTATTCTTTTCTGTGTAAGTATCTTTAGACGTACCTGCAAAATAGCTGAGTCGTAAACCCGTTGAATCATTGTGTTTTGCTGCTAAAGAGAATCCATAAAAAGAGATTTATTGTCATATTTCCCTTTTGTGTTGTACTGTTCCCCTCCATCATAAAATATTCTCGTCGGTTTATAGCAAAGCAAATAGAACAGCTTAGTTCATAAACGCCAAATTCTCCTCTGTTACACCCCAGCTTTCAGACATAATCGAATTAGCTCCTATTTGTCTTGATACTGCTGCCCCGAGCCGCAGCAACGAAGCTTATCGAGACCCGATGTGTGCAGAGGAGTCGTTGTGCAGGGACCGAGGTGGACCCGCACCGGCCCGCAATTCTGTAGCAACCCGTCCAAGCAGTTTTATCTTTTATTCTTCCTGACGAAGATTTAATGCGGCTTTGTACTACAGTCAAACAAGAATAAGCATCTGTGGAAAATAAAGCAATCATAAGGGCGGTTTAAGTGAGAGAGGGGGAGCGAAGCCCGCAGAGCAAACCAACCGCTCGGACTGCCCTGCGTGGGGACAGGAGGGCCTGCCTGGTCCCTGACCCCAAAAAGGCGGGACTCGGGCAAAATTTCTTCTGCTGGAAACCTCGGGGCTTCAGAGCAACCATTGCAAAGAAACCTCAGCATTTGAACGAGAAGACTCCGGGTTTCAGTTCGATTTTTTGACCGAAGATCACTCCTGCGGGCGGTCCCGCTCAGCCCCCAGCCCCGGGAAAGGTGTCTGCGGGGCTGTGCGGAAAAGACAGGGGGGAGCAAGGGGAGCTCGCCACGGTGTGCATTTAGCCACAAGCCAGGCCGTAATTACAAAGTAAACAAGGGTGAAATATTGGATCGGCCTCGCCCGTGACAAGATCTGCGCATTTTGCCGCCAATTTGTTTGTGGAGCTCTATTTAAAGGCGCTTGATTGAGGAAACGTTGAAAATAGCAGTTAGGGTTTCCCTAATGAGACCTCTAGAGGAAAGCAGTGGCAT